>NW_027500085.1:0-64745 GCF_021521415.1 Bidens hawaiensis | reverse complement strand
AGGCTTACTAATGTTCGTCAAAAAAAAAACAACCCCACAACCAAAGGTGTCAAAATGGAAACCGTCCCAATGGGGCGCTATTGCATTAACGGTATAGAGGCTCAAAGCGGGGGGGGGGGGGGGGGGGCGATAATTAAAGAGTTAATTTCAACTAATCATATTATCCCAATCAAAATTTTATATAAAAAAAGATTAAAACGCCCCAATCTTATGTGGCAGTGACGTGATGATGTGTTTTTCACCTTTTAATTAACCACTACAAATGGTCTTAAAAATATACGAATGACATCGTCTTAAAGTTGTGGCCACGTGTCCTTGGTAAATGCATAGCCGTTAATCAAATCGTAGCCATGTATCATCAAAAACGCATACATGGGTGTTCGTTAAAGTGTGTTTGTAGACTAGACTTACAAATATAATCACCTATTATTATTATTATTATTATTATTATTATTATCTATGTTGTACTAATATGTGTGTAAATATCTAGTCTGATGTGTCCATTTCTTTTTGTGAAATGATTGCAAATTGTTAGGTCTAAAGTTCACATGAACATGATCATGTGATGTGAATCAGACATATTGAAATTAGACAAGGGCACCAAGACAAACCCACGTTGACGCCGTTGACCTGTCATTTCACCATTTACTTGTTGACCCGATGTGTACTACAACTTTTTTCTTGTCATTTCATTATTGATCAAATATCTATATATTTTTTCAATAAGTGTAGTTTTATTTAATTTATGTTTACTAGTAAAAAAATAATACTTGCACCATTATATAACACAAACAAGAATGAAAGTGAAATTGTGGTTTCCACTTTCAAGTGTTTTAGTTTTGCAATATAAAATTGAAAGCGAACCCGAATCTTGTTTATACGTATGTAAATACAATTATGACAACTATTTAAAAGGGCTTACGGCGTAGCTTATTGTCCGTTAGCATTCTGTCTTAATGTAAACACTATATTTTCAAATAATATCTTTTATTTAGAAAGTTTTTTATACCTTTAAATAAAATAAATTATAGCAATATTTTGTTTCTAAATTAATTAGGATATCATTTTATTTTGGACGTTATTTATTTATTCCATTTACTGGAGCAAGCACTTAAAATGATTTTAAAATGGGGATATTGCAACTTTTGAGCAACATAATATATTTCCTAAATGCATATATACACACTACAACAGTTGTTTTATGCCTAACGTGAGCCAATAGACAAGTTCCAAGAAGTTATACTTTGCAACATTCTACTTTATCACTTTAATTTAAAAAAGATTTTTTAATTAAAAAGATAATCTTCATTAGTACCTGGTATTGAAACATCTTTGTAGATCTTACGTGCGGATGTCAAAAACTTATTAAGATTTTAATTTTTATCATTCTATAGTATTTAAACATGCTTTAAGATGCAATTTTTTTTTCTTTTTAGTAATCATGAGAACCTGTGCTATGCTAGGTAAATCACAACTTGTACCAGATATGTGACATTCAAGAGGTCATGGCGTGAAACATCATAAACAAGATTCAAACCTAAAATCGTTTACGGGAAATCAGATGCTTACTACTGCACCATCCCCTTAAAGTTTTACACGAACTTAAGATAGAATTATAAAATAACTAAATAATATGTTGTTGTAGACTTTAAGTGTTAACATCCCCTTAAAGTTTTACACGAACTTGAAGTTGTATTTGATAAAGAGATTAATAACTAAATCAAATAATATTGTAAGACTAACCTTCTTCAATGAAGACAGAAAGCCCAAAATCAGTAGCCTTTAATGGAGACTCTTCATCTTGACTAACCATCAAAAAATTCTCAGGCTTCAAGTCTCTATGCATGACACCCATGAAGTGACAAACATGCACCACATTCACAATCTGCCTTCCAATCTTAGCAGCCTCTTTCTCAGAATAACTTCCTTTCTTTGTTATCCTATCAAAAAGCTCTCCACCACTACACAACTCCATCACCAAATGCACATTTGTTTCATCTTCATATGCACCTCTAAACTCCACAATATTCGGTTGTCCGGTTAAATGTTGCAACATCAAAATCTCCCTCTTCACATCATCCATCTCCTTTTGTGTCACAAGCTTCCGTTTCGATATCGATTTGCATGCATACTTCACTCCTGTGGCCTTCTCAGTGCAAAGATATGTCACACCAAATTGCCCTCTTCCTAACTCTTTCCCAAAATAGTAAGTGTCATGTAGGTCAACATACTCCTTTCCTAATATAGAACTTTGGTTTTTCAATTGTTTCGGGTCGGTCTTGGTGGAGATAGGGTAGTATGTTCGCTCTTGAGAAGCGGTGAAACAATCATGAGTGGGCGATGACGATTGGATTGGGATTTGTTGGTGTTGGTTCGGGTGGTTTCGGCGGGGTTTTAGTAAAGACCAACAAATACCCATTTGAGATTATGGTGAGATGTGAAATGGGTTGGTGTTAGATTTGTGTTTTTGTGAGGCTTTTGAAGTCGATTGGATTGATGAATGTTAAAGCTAGCCTAAAGGTGCCTTGCTTGCTAATTGTTTTTTGTGTTGGTACTTTTTGGTTGTACACGTTTGTTTTTGTAGGTTTCTTGATTTGAAGTTGCTTCCGGAGGTGATTATTGGGACCGTATGCTATACGCCAAGCAAGGCTTGTACGTGTGAAATGTTGATTTTAGCAATAGTTTCTAATTTCTATTGCTTGTTCAAAGGATTGGATTACTTTTAAGATAACATGAAAGGTTGAGTTTTTGTTGGTATAACATTTTTTTTTATAAAACTAACATTTTCAATTTGTTCTATAAAATAAGGGTTATTTTTTAATGAGAAGTTCATATGATATTTAGCAAGTTTTTTCAAATGTCTCACTAATATTAGTTACAAGTTTTCTTTTTTTTTTTGCTCTTAAAAAACGTAACCTTTTGTTTTAATCTTGGATGATTTTTTTTCTTTTAATTTTAAACTTTTTAAAGTTAAACAGACTAAATGATTAGTATTGTTATTTGATTATGTTAGAGTAGAAAGTAGTATATAGTGAGAAAAATCCATTAACTAATAATCGAATTATATAATTATTTTTTTCAAATATAATCATTAAATAGTAACAAAAATTCATCCCACGCCCTTGCAAGGATGACACCACCTAGGCTACGAATGCCCCCGATGGAGTCTGTCTAAGGTGGAGCCTTCACATAAAAACATGATTGAGTACAATGTGAACCACCTTAGACCATACGCTATAGGGAGCGGGTGAGAGGAACGACAAGCGCCTTTGGGTGTGGAACACCACCAAGGGGCGCTTTTAGTGGTGGGCGTCGTTGCTGTCAATCGTTGGAACGCCGGGCGCTGAAGAGAGGAAAACGTGTGTGTGTATATATAATGGGGGCTCTTGGGGCATTAAACCATAACGAGACATTATTGGTTGTGGCTTCAATATTCATGGTGCTTACCTGGCGCTGACGTGGCATTGTGGAGGGGCTTCGATGCCCCCCACCATAGAAGATGGTCTTAGAATCAACCAAAATTTGGCATGTGGAATGTTGGCACACCCCTAACAAACCTCGTAACACATACAAGGCTTAGTATGTTGTGTGTAGCCCATGCCTTTTTTTCCTTTGAGCTAAAAAGAAGCTATCGTATTTTAAAATAATAATAATAATAATAATAATAATAATAATAATAATAATAATAATAATAATAAAAGGCACGAGATAGGTGTAGCTGGAGCCCTTTTTATTTAGCTAACCGAGTCGCCACTTAACACACAAAAAGATCCGCACACTTGCAAGGATGATATCTAGGCCACTGATGCCCAATGAAGATGGTCTAAGGCGGAGCCTTCACATAAAAACATGATTTAGTATAATATGACTACCTTAGAACCAAACAAAATTAGGCACGTGGAATGTGTGCACACCCATAACCCACCTCGTAACACATACAAGGCTTAGTAGGCTGTGTGTAGCCTAGGGCTGTTCACGAACCGAACCTAACCGAACACGGGCATGCCCATACTTGGTTTGGTTTGAAAGCGAGCCGAACCGAATGGATTGATTTAAAGAAACGAGCGTTATCTTTATGCTTGAACTTGGTTTGGTTTTGAAACCGAGCGGCTTGGTTCGGTTTGGTTTTGCTTGATTTCGTACAAAGTTTCCAATTTTAAATTTCTAAAACTTCAAAATATCATTAATTCAAGACTTTCAACTCTAAATTGTTTAACTTTCACATTTAAAATGTATAAAACTCATAGTTAACAACAAATCATATATAAAACGATTGACTATGGTCTAAATTTGAACTTTGAATTCAACACAAAATAGGGAAATTTTAAAAACTTAAAAAAAAATAGTATACTTTTATATATAAAATTAATAAATAAAAAATAATTCGAGCAAAACGAACCGAACCAAACCGAGCGAGGCTTTGCTCGTGCTTGGATTGCTTTTAAACCAAACCAAGGCGAACAACTCACTTTCAAACCGAGCCGAAATCGAACGAGCATTTTTCGAGCAATTTTCGAGCGAACGACGAACGAGCGGCGAGCGGCGAACAGTTTGGACAACCCTAGTGTAGCCCGTGCCTTTTTCCTTTGAGCTTAGAAAGAAGTTATCGTATTTTAAAATAATAATAATAATAAAAGGCACGAGATAGGTGTAGCTGGCGCCGTTTTTTATTTAGCCAACAGAGTCTCCACTTAACACATAAAAGTTTTTTTTTTTTTTTTAATAAAAAAAGGTATGGATGTTAAATTAAAACGAATCGTTTCTAGTTTTTTAGATACTACACATTTCTAATTACTTTACATATACTTATTTATTATTATTATTATTATTATTATTACATATAACATATATAGCTTGTTGTTAAAAAAAGCATATATTTCTTTTGTTATTTTTATCATAGTTTTAACATATGATAATTACATATTTTGTAAATATATGTTTGATATGCTAAATATAAATTATATAAACTATATAAATGATTGACTTGTTTAGACTTGTAAACTATTCGAGTTAGATAATTGAAGCTTGAGATTTGACTTCTTTTTTAAATGAGCTTATTTTAAAGCTTAAGCTTGTTTAAGCTTCGGTCGACCTAGTTTTTATCTTGACAATCTCAAGTAGGTTGCATGTAGCTCGATCCTGTTATGTTCGAAAATTATATGCTAAAAAACATGAAGAATTAGAGAAGTTTAGCTAAAGGCATGGTACCTCGTACCTAAACATTGTGAAAAGGTACATCTTAGTGACTAGTGATGGTTTTTGCAAGTGCTTAAAAAATAAAAGTATTGAATTATTTGACATAAAGAAGAATAAACTAGTAAGATACACATGATTTGCATACTCTACAATATAGTTGAGTGATGACTTGATGCAACGAAACAACTTTAGCTAAATTCAGTTCAACCCCTTTTGACCAGGATCACGGGCCTCAAGATTGGGCCTTGCTTCTTTTTATGATCCGACCCATCAAGACGTGACAAGCTTTCCAGTTTCCACTCCAGTATATTTTTCCTTTTTAATTATTTGTATGTTATATTGTGGCCCAAAGACAAAACACTTGCTAACTTGATAACGGGTGCATATAGAAGAATAGGTATCCTGGTAGTTGATGGTCATGATTGTTTTTTTTTTATTTATATATATATAGAGAAAGTATATTGAATGTCATGAACGAATGTCAATTGATGACCGATTTCATAGTAACGTGTGGATGTCGTTAGCTTCTTCAGTTATACTTTCACACCCTCACAACGTGGGTTCAAAATACTAGTTATATTTAATTCATGCTAGTAATATCGATAACTTAATACATTTTATAACTATTATGTCTGAAAAAAAACACAGAATATTTATATAGTTTAATCTATTTATAATTTGTTCTTATCACCTTGTCTTGTGGGAATGAAGTCAATATGGTGTGTCACATGGCTTGCATCTAATTTTAAAAGTGATTGTCACATGGATTATCGTAGTTTATTATTACGTCTTACACGATACTCATTTGTGGTCATTTCGGTAGGTAGGCATGTTTTGATAGTTCTATCTATGGCTCTAGGCTATATACCATATGGTTTGTTCAAATCTACGATTTTAGTATAATAGATTTAAATTTGTAATTTTTGTCTCTTTGGTTTCATTTCACTTGCAATTAAACTCGATAACACTAACCCTGTTAAGTCTGGTTGTTAAACCCATCAGTGTGCCCCTCACATGAGGGGCAATTTTGTCATTTTTCTCCCCAAATAAACACCAACCCTAATTCGCAATCCATCCATACGTGAGGGACTGGGGTGTATTTGGGAAAAAAAACAAACAAAATTGCCCCTCATGTGAGGGGTACACTAATGGGTTTAACGATCAAACTTAACGACGTTAGTGGGGTTCGGTTTAATTGCAAGTGAAATGAAACCACAAAGATGAAACTCGCAAATTTGAAACTATTTGACTAAAACTGCAGATTTGGACAAACCACATTGACGAAAACTGCAGTTTACTCAAACTAATTTATTTTATACATTGGTATTAGTGTAATAGTCTTGTCAATAACTTTTTCATGGATTTTCTTTCTTTTTTTCCCCTTAACGTAACAAGTGTTTAACACCGGCCCCTATTGGCTGTATCAACATTTAGGATAGTAAGTACGAAAAAAGATAAATACCTCGTCTCGTCACACAGGTTGTATTACTAGTATTACTAGTTTATACGTACGCAAATACAAACTAGTTTTTATTAATTCAAAATAGTAACTTGCTGCACATGTAAGGAACTATGTTGATATTACACATTAGAGAAAATTGTAAATATTTACCTTTTAGCATTTATTTTATAACTTTCATATAAGATTTAGACTCTAGAACGCTCAAACACCATAAAAATTTGGAGTATAAAAAGACAGGTGAATTGTTTGCTTCTGAATGAAGTTTGATCATGATACACGTTAAATGTAGTAGATATCAAGTATTTTGATAAAAACTGAAGTAAAATATATATAACTTTAAGCTTTTACTTCAACAAGTACTCAAGTAAATACAAAAAAAAACATTTCAATTTTTGAGATCATGTTGTAATTTGACTAATTTCTGTTTTCTGGTGTTTAATTTTGTTTGTCTGCTAGTAGCAACTTCGTACGTAGCATGTTTAATATAAGTAATTAAGTGTCATTTGTTGTTTAAAAAAGAATATTTATAAAACCACGAGGGTTTTCAGTACAGGTGGTGAGCTGGAACGAGTCAACGAGATTTAATAAAGGCAATTTATCCAAAAATGAAGGAGAAATTTTTAAGCACATGCTCTAACCTTTTTAGATAGTTTTTTTTTTTTCAAAATTGAAGGCAATTTATCAAAAAAAAAAAAAAAACAAAAACAAGCAAGACGCTGGAGAGTTTAATTTGGACCCTTTTTTCACCCATACTAATCTTAACTTTATCTTCACGAGAATGCTTGGATGTTAGAACTGAAACTTCCTTTTTAAGGAACACCACATCATGCATTACGAGTTTTCCATATGTACCGGCCAGCAGGCTATGACCATGTTCTCCTTTTCATATTGGACACTTTTAGGTTTTAATGGAAAGAGGGAATTAATGTAGCGAAAACATGGAAATGGGGGAATATTACACCAAGAAGATACCATTTACCATATAAATATATATAACCGTAGCCACGTAACATGAGATAAATGAAAGTAGTGTTTACTCTCGGTTTTTGTAAGGCGTCCATAGTAGGCGATCGATTTAACTCATGCTCTCCTCCACCCAAATATGTTACATGTGGAAGATTTGAGTTCAACTAACTTCCGTAAAAAATCAGTTAAATTTACAAATAACTAATATTTTACTCTTTTAACAAACTATATATAGACTATTCAGGTAATTACTTTAAAAAAAATAGAGATAAAATCACCAGGCAACGATTCCACCGTGTCGGTTATAAAATCCGATCAAGCCCAAGTCATTTGTCATTCCAATCAATAGTTCCATACCCTCTCCGCCACTCCAGAATGTATGGTCGTTTCGTTAGTGAAGTTCAAAACCTCACGAAGATCTCACACAACTAACGAATCAAGGTCAACGCTAACGCTATCGAATAATCGACCCTATGTGTTAAACTCAAGTCCCGAATCGATAATCTAACATGAATTAAACGACTAACTCTCGTTTATATTGATCAGAAAACTATAACTCAAAAAACTAATTACAACTCTTAAACCCTAACTCGGTTTAACTCTTGATTAACCATAACTTGGTTGCATCTAGATGAAACCTAGCTCGGTTACAGCCTGTGTGTCTCTAGATGAACCCTAACTCGGTTACATCTCACATTACACTCTCTAATGTCTAACCATGACTTGGTTTATATAGACTAACCTAACTTGTTAGTCAAGACATTACCTATTATAATCACAATACAATTAGGAAACATAACATAACTAGGAAACATAACCAACTTGTGACATTGAGCCTGAAATTACTTCCAACAATCACCCTCTAATTTCTGACTCGAAATAGGTGACTCTTCAAATCTGAGCATGTTTCTTTTGCGTTGTTTGATATGACCCACGATCTTAATCTTCTCGGCTTTCAGAACCCTCTTGGTCTTGATCTCTTGAAACTCTTCTTGATCCATGACTGTGTTTTTTCGGCTCTCCCGAACTCGACTACCTCTGTGCCCTTGTTTCCCACCATTCACTCGGTCGTATGAGGTCGCATAACCACTCCTTTGGATGCAATCCCAATCATCTAATCGAGCGAACATCAATGTTCTTGATCTTCTTAGTGAGCACCCGGTTCGATCCAACAAATCAAACCCTTAGATCAAAACATAACAATTAATAGTGGTCAAACCTTACTTGTTTAATCAATTCTAACAAGAAAAATATCAAACTGACTCGTTTTTCATCTTTCTTGAACTCTACGTAACCAAAAATAAAATCAAGCAACAATGATCTAACCCTTTTATTAACCAATATAAACTTTTTTGAAAGAAAGACCAATGTAAAATCTCAAGTTGTTGAACCAAAAAGGAAGAAAATAAAAACACACTTTTACATATTTTTCTTCTTGAACTCCTTGTCAACCAAAACGTAGAAAATCAAACCTCTTTTATGATTTCTACCACCAAATAGCCAATCAATGAATTCTTGCTAATTAAACCCAACCTTGTTGATCTAAAAACTGAAATAGCTTGTTTCCTTTTCGTTTAATCGCGGCACGCAAGAAAACAAACAAAACCCGTTTCAAAACTCCGATCGCCGTAACAGCCGGCTGTTGTTTCCATTTATATTCTGATCACTAGTTGCGACTTAGAACTTTGATCACTGACTAAACGCTAACTCTCGTTTATATTAATCAGAAAAATATAACCCTCGTTTCCTGAGCTTGGCTCTGATACCAATTCAAGTCCCGGATCAATAATCAAACAGGAATTAAACGACTAACTCTCGTTCATATTAATCAGAAATATATAACTTAAAAAACTGATTACAACTCTCAAACTCTAACTCAGTTTGACTCTTGATGAACCATATTTTGGTTGCATCTAGATGAACCCTAGGTCGGTTACATGTTGTGTGTCTCTAGATGAACCCTAACTCGGTTACACCTTACGCTACACTGTCTAATGTCTAACCATGACTTGGTTTATATAGACTAATTAATCTAACTTGTTAGCCAAGATATTACCTATTATAATCACAATACAATTAAAAAGCATAACCAACTATGATCTACTTGTCGTTATTGGTCACTCAAATTCACCGACTTGCGACTTTGAGTCTGAAATTTCTTCCAACATAAACATGTGACAAATTACAACAACGCGGTAGGTGGTGTCAATATATAATATATACTTTTGAGTCAATGGTATTGCCCCATAAATTTCTAGAAGGTTATATGATATTAGTATCCTAGATCATACTGTAAGATTTTGATTTTGAGATTTTCCAGTATATATAGAAAATTTTGAGATTTTGAGATTTTCCAGTATATATAGATAATGCATACACACAGACTAAATAGTAAAAACAATATTAAAAGCAAATTCCTAAATCATATTAACCTTTATCCTTGTCTTGAATCATTCAAATAAAAACTTGAAATGAAAATGAGAGAGGTTTGCAGCTCTATCGTTTCCGCGGTAGTGTTGAAATTACTCTATGTTTTTTTCGTCTTCGAGTTTGGAATTGGTAAATGCCTTAATGTTTTCCTAGTTGATCTTTGATATTTATCTGTTTCAATTTGTTGTAATGTGTATATATATGTTTGCAGCTGGAGCTACACTTGGAGCAATTACAGGAGCAGTGATAGGATGGAATAATAAGAGGAGGTTGAATGAATGCATTATTATAGGGGCAATATCAGGGGCATCTTTGTCATATAAGCTCATTAAAGCTATCTCTGAATACTTGCATTCTGATGATGATGATTATGAAGTTGGTTTCCTTTTTCATCTGGTGACTGAATTATATTTGTCATGGTTGCAGAAGTCGCTAGGCGCTCCCAGGGCGGTCGACCGGGTAGTTACGAGTACTCGGACGTGCTAATTTATAAATAAATTAATTTTTGGAAACTTATATATATGTCAAGCATTATAAATCTACTAATATTTATAACAAAATACATGAATATCAATATAAATATAAAAAAATACTTCTTTAAATAAAGTATCTAAAATTTGAAAATCATTAATTAAAAAAATAATAGTCATTCTTTAATATTATACAAATATGAATTATGTATAATTTTTTAAAGTCAAAATCGGCCTGAGTTGACTGACAAGATTCAATTGTGGCGAAGGTTGACTAGTTTTGAACGATTCCATATCACTAGGCGGAGTTAAATAAAGTCGCATCGGCACCATACCTTGTAGCGATTACTCGGCGCCTAGTCGGGATTTTTTACAACCATGATATTTACCAGTCGAATCCGTTAATGTTTAATTATTTTCGTACAAGAATAGTTTGTTCGGTCATATGTTAAATGATTTATCTCACTTTGTACTCAAGGGCAAGCTCATAATAGATCTGGTGAAATTACTTCGTCGCGATCAACGTAAAATCATGGGATTCAATAAGGTAATTAGTAACTTCATATGTGTCCCTCTTTTCAACATGATTACTTTGGGTGGGCAAATATGCAGTTTGCTAAATATACTATAAAGTTTTATGTATCTATTATTTTCACACTTCATCACCATATATTATGTGCTAACTAATGCATGGATCTACCAGCAGGCTCCAAGATGTTTCATTTGCTTTGTAACATAGTCCTTTAATTTTATCAGTTTCTAGCTAGCATTGAGCTTCTGGAGGGTACACACGGACATCGAGTTAAAGTGTATCATGTTTTATGTACGTAGTAATCATGTCATTTATATATTGTTAAAAGTTATGTGCATACATACCTTTTCTATGTTAACATTTGTATATCGTTTAAAGTTAATATAACTTTCCTTTTATAATTAACTAACAATGAAATTATGGAAAAAGAATGTGTGAATTAAATCCAACAAAGGTTTTGCAACTTAACTCATATCCAAACAGTACTTTTAACCTCCACCATTTTATTTATAACCAAGTAATCATCCAACTCTTTTAATTTTTCTTTTTGAGATTTTAAATATTTCTTTGCTAAAACATTGATTTAAAAACATATACTTAAATAATAATGAATCAAACTTATATAAAAACATTTAATTTCAATATTTTCTTAACGAATGATCGATCTAAATCCTTTCGTGTGTTGCGTTTTTCTCCCTTTCTGCCTCTCTTCCCTTTAATAACCCTTCAGGAGATAATTAATTAATTTATAGGGTAAAAGTTAAAAATAATCTTTTCTGATTGCGAAGACTAGCAGAGGACTTTGCTTCGCCGGAGGGTTAGCAGACCCCTCAAACCCTCCTATGTTCCACATAAGTTGTATGAGGGTTTTTTCTTTTTTTATTTTTTTTTATTTTTAATATTAGCACAAAAACAATGTGGAGTGATAGAAATGCTCTCTTTTAATCCTCCTCTACCGGATATGTTTGTATTTCAGTTTTACATATAACTTGTTCATATTAACTTGTCTTGTGACAATGAAACCAATAAGATTGTCACATTGATTATATCAGTTTTAGAAAGAAGTGGTTGTTATCGTAGTTTTTATGCCGTTTTTCAGCATACGTCATAAATGGTGGTGATCAAATGAACAGGATGTGAACAAAGGTGCTTCGTAATATTTTATTTATTTGGATTAAAAATGTTTATGTTCATTTCAGTAGGTTGGTAGGTTTTTGGTAGTTCTGTCTGTTCTACACCGTGTCCACATCACACGTCTACACACGTATGTGTGTATAATGTATATTGTATAATATTATAGTAAATAATTTAGAGTAAATTATTCATATAATTCGATTGGTCCAAAATGCAAATTTACGACGATTAATCGGCACATTTGATTTTGGTTGCGATTTTAGCCACTGATGTTATAAATGGTAAGTTTCAAACAAATAAAAATACATAAACTAAATAACAAAGTATAAAAACACCCCGGCAGTAATGATTCCATCCCATCGTAATCACTACGTCGGTAAGAAAAATCCTATTGCACCCAAGTCAATTGCCATCCTGGTCAATACCCTATCCGTAAATCTCCAATCTATGACCACTTGGTGAAATTCGAAACCCTAGTGATCAGACACCAATAACCGATCGAGTCTAGGTCAACACTAGCGCTATCGTAATCGACCTTTTGTGTTTAAATATGCAACAAATTTAATTATGATGACATTATGAGTGATGTCAATAAAATTTTGAGTCAATTGCATTGCTGAATAAATAATTAGAAGCAGCTATGATATTGGTATCCAAAATCATATTATAAGATTTTCCAATATATATAAATACATACATTCATACCCTGAAAAGTAAAAACTACATCAATAGCAAACTCCAAAGTCCAAATACAACATATATAAATATACATACAACTTATTAACAATTAATATCTTAGCTTTGAATCATCCAAATAAAAACTTGAAAGAAAAATGAGAGAGGTGTGCTGCTCTATCGTTTCTGCGGTAGTGTTCAAAATACTCTTTGTGTTCTTCGTCTTCGAGTTTGGAGTTGGTAAGTACCATAATGTTTTCCTAGCTAGTTGATCTATGATTTTTATTTCAATTTGTTCTTATGTGAATATATATGTTTGGGTGCAGTGGGGGCTACACTTGGAGCAATTGTAGGAGCAGTAATAGGATGGAATAATAACAGGAGATTTAAGGAAGGCATAATTATAGGGATAGCATCAGAGACAACTTTGTCATTTAAGCTCATTAAAGCTATCTTTGATTACTTGCATTATGATGATCATGATGAACTTGTTTTCCTTAAACATCTGGTGAGTCAGTTATATATACTAGTCCAATATGTTAATGTTTGATTATTATCTTACATGAAAAGTTTATTTTTTTGTTAAATGATATCAATTGTACTCAAGGTTACGCTTATAGCCGAAGATCCAGTGAAAGTACTTCGTGGCGATCAATATAAAATCGCGGGATTCAATAAGGTAATAATTAATAACATCATATCGTATATAGAATCGACCATAATCTTAAGTCATGTCCCTCCTTTGAACATGAATGTTATTTTGTTATATTCGCACTTCGTTATTATGTGCTAACTAATGCATGGAAATACCATCTGCAGGCTCCTTTCGCGAAGTTTATTCATTGGTAGATTGGTTCTGTCCTTAAAACATTGTGACTCGTCACACACAAGTGTTTGCTTTTGCTCGCACAGTTAAATGCAGATGGCTATCATTACCAAGATGTTTAATTTGATTTGTAACATAGTGCTTTTATCATTGTCTAGTATCAAGTTCTAGAGAGTGTTGGGACATAAAATCGGATAAAACGGTGTATCATGTTGTGTAATAATATGTATATCGTTTAAAGTTTTGTACATGCATACCTTTACTATGTGTCTATGTTCAACAACTTACTTTGTTGAACAACCAAGTCCAACTGGTTGTCGAGGGACTTCGAAAGGCTTACTACCTGCATACAGCCACATTACCAAAGTTCAAATCCCCTTACAGTAGTGTTGTCTAGGGGTATTATTTAGGTTGCACTTTCGGGTTCCTCGGGTTTGAGAACTTTATTTCTAGGACTCATACCCAACCCTGATTTCCCCAGGTTCTTCGGGTTCGAGTTACTCGGACTCAGGTTCTATGAGTAAGGTTTAATCGGGTTTCGAATACTCAACCTAGATACTAAAAAATGTGTATATGCTAAAATTCAAGGAAAAATGTATCATCTTCAAATTTTAACTTACATAAGCAAATAACAAACCACATAATTTAAAATACATAATCTTAAACAAGTAAAATTAAAAACTCCAATAATAGGTTGAATTTAATAAATAGCCATATCTATTGAGTACTCGATGGAATTAAAGTAGATTAGAATAACAATCGATTTGATGGGGTTGGAATGCTGGAATTGGAACATAATATGTTACCAACGATATTATAATCATTAATATAACGTAAAACGGAGCCTAATATGAATTGCGGATATAATAGTATTTGTTATGGTCAACTAGGTCAAACGGGGTATTCGGGTTTTCAAATTTACCTGAAACCCTTTGAAAAGTACTCGGTACTTTACTCAAATTAGTATGGGTAGGGTCGGGTTTGTTAAATTTGAATCCGGGTTTCTTGAGTATGGATACTTTCCAGTTCGGGTTAACTGTTATTCAGATCAGGTTCAGGTTACAGATAAAAATGATAACCTTCGTGCTATCCGCATTTCATAGGGTGCACATAAAGTACCATAATTCGAACTTGAGCACCATCCTTAAAAGAAATCTTAAGAAAAACCCCATGCATCCTGCAAAACATTAGCGGTATTAATTGCTATGCAAAAAGTAATTATAAAGTGCATTAATTAAAATGTCATTGAAGAGGTAGGTCCCAGCAGAGCCCAGTTGGACCCGCAAGACTCACCTTAAAGAGGGACGTTTGCGCAAGGACCAACTGGTTCCGCAGGACCCACCATGCTCAGAGATGAAGACCTTACGCGCAGTACGCCAGCTGTTCCCGCAGGGAAAGCCTCCCAATGGTGAAGTATCCCGCCTGTCCCCGCAGCTGCGGATACAAGCCATCAGGGAAGGCTACCCGCACTAATAGAAAGGCTACACGCACAAGGCACTAACTCAATAATTCAGTGTCACCTGAAGGAATGAGCAAGGCGGGAATACTCCCGCCCAAATGAGCCAGTCTGTATGCTTCTGGAAGATCTTTTGTACTATACCTGCCAAGGTATGGACAAAATAGACAAGATCTGACCAAAGCAGCCCATGAACCAATCACAGGGTGACAGCTCACCGACAAACAGTACGAGGAGCATGCTCTAGTACTGTTTGTCACTATTAGCCGCTGCCTACTCACCAACCCTTGTCGTGGCACGCACATAGCCTGCAGTTGGTGGAAAAGGAACAGTACACAGCCGGCCTGGTCACTATCAGCCGCTGCCTACCCACCAACCAGCATGGCACGTGCGTAGCCCATAGTTGGTAGAACAGGAATATTCTACAGCTGGCTGTACCTGCTTGGAAACCTACCTTCGGCTATAAATACTCCAACACCTTGGAACGGTATGATGATCTGGTATTTTACCTTCACTAGCTATTTCTCTCAATATACACTTATATTCAGAGCAATCTAGTCTGATTCTCACGCCGGAGGGTGGTCACAAGGAGGAACCCCCCCCCCTTCTCAGTGACGAGCTCACGGTGTTTGTTTTGCAGGTCATCTGAAGAACATCCTTCTTTACCGAACCTAACCCTGGTGGGAAATATCTATTTAACCCCCAGATTATCCGTAATCTGCCCGGGGTCAATTAGTGTTTCTTCATTGGCGCCATCCGTGCATAAAAGCTAGAACTAATTCTTAGGTTTTTCAAAATTTCTGAAGAAATGGTTAACGTTACTCCGGTCCCAAGGCCAGTAAGTGACCAAGAAACCCCGGTAACCACAACCCCAGCTACTGGGGGGAACACCGGCGGTTATACAAATTTTACGAACACTACCCCGGTTACCCAAGCCGGGGCAAGTGCAGTAAACAATATTTCACTGGGGTTCACTGATGCCCAGTTGGAGAAACAGGCGAGGCTCCCTCGCCAAACACTCGATCAAGTTAAGGCGTGGGCCGAAGCACGTCAGAAAGAGTTCCAAGCTGAGTTGGATGAACATTTGCGTTCACTCCAACAGGCTGACGAATTCGGAAGTACTCGACAACAGCTCAACATGAACAGTGAGTGCGAGTACTCGGACGATGATCGGGAGGAATCCGACACCGACGCAAACCCTCGCCACAGGGCGAAAGGGAAGCGTAAGGAAACGAACTTCCAACCAAGAAGGAATTTTGGAGAAACCTTCAAACCAAGGAACGCGGGAGGAAACCCACGTGACTTCTCCAAAACCTTTAGACCAACTGCCGCAAATGCGGGAAAGTCCAAGTTTGCAAGGGACATTGCGGAAGCAATCGCCCCGAGAAGTGCCAAACAGATGTCCAACATCGGCACTTATGATGGTATGTCCGACCCAGATGATCACTTGAACAGATTCATAGCGGGGGCAACCGTCAGCAGCTGGACGGAACCCACGTGGTGCTATATGTTCCAGATGACGCTGGTTGGAGCGGCCAGGGCGTGGTTCGATCGTTTACCGGTTCACCACATCTATGATTGGGCGGACTTTCAGCACAAGTTCAGCCAACACTTCAGTCAACAGAGGAAATATACTGAAGAACAGTGGACGATCCTCAACTGCGTCAGAGAGGAGGATGAATCTTTACTAGACTTCATCACTCGCTTCAACTCCAAAAAGCTGAGTCTGGGAGACATAAGTGAAGATCTTGTTCGCGCCGCTTTCATCCAGGGTGCCGAATACCCAGAGCTTATCCGCACGTTGACAGGTAAGGACGGCATGCCATCCACATGGGATGCCATCATGACGGCGGCCAAGCGCTTTGCCGAGACGGAGAAGCAACTGGGTAGGGACCTTCCCCAGAGTACACATCTCTACACGCAGAGGACCAGAGAAAACAATGTTCGGATCGCCCGGCAGAACAAAAAGAGGAAGCTAGGTATTTGGCAGTCAAGGGTAAACTTTGACACCTCATCCAGCTCTCGCCCTCTTGTTGGCGGAAGGGATAACACGCACCCTTCAAGCCGAAAACACCGGTGGACGCCACTCACCAAAAGCGTCACGGAGATATTTGCCACCGAAAAACTCCCATGGCCAAAAGCTACAATGATCCGGCAACGACCTAATGCGGATCAGAGCAAATTCTGTGACTTCCACGGGATAAAGGGTCATAGTACAGAGGAATGTACATCCTTGAAGGATATAGTTGAAACATTCGTCAAGGATGGAAGACTTGCACACCTTGTGGCATCAATCAAGAATGGAGGGAGGAATGAGAAACGGTACAAAGGCAATGGACGAAAGCCCGTTGACATCAACATCCACATGGTTCATACTAACATCACAGGAAGAAAAAGACGAACGACAGAACCATGCGCGTGGAAGGAAGCTGAGGTGCGCTTCCCGCGAGTGCCAGGAGGACCCAGCAAAGAAGGCCCTATCGTCATCAAAAGCCAGCTGGGGCACTACATCACTTCACGCACTCTTGCTGACAACGGCGCCTCGTCAATGGTGATGTACAGGCAGTTCTTCGACAAGCTAGATGACGAAGACAAGGAACGCCTGGAAACGGTCTGCGCCTCGATGGAAGGGTTCGACGGCAGCACAAACACCCCCTGGGTATCCTATCTTTCCCCGTCACTCTCTCGGACGGAAAACACTCCCGCACAGAAGATGTGGACTTTGTCGTAATGAGGAAGCCACACCACACATACGACATTCTCTTTGGGAGAGACGGGATGGCAAGATTCAACGCCGTGGTATCTTCAGTCCACGGCATGATGGGATGGCCAACAGCTGAGGGTGTAGCGATGATCACCGGCATTCCCCAGGTATGCATCGCATCTGTCTCATCTAAACCCAAACCAAAGATGGCTAAACCAACCATCATCGAACCGGAAGAATGGGCCTTCAATGGCAAATACCCTGACCAAGCCGTTACCATTGGCCCAACAGTCATTGATCCCACGCGCACCTTACTCAAACGCTTACTACTGAAAAACGCTGACATCTTCGCATGGACACCAACTGACATGACTGGTGTACCTCGAAGTAAGGCATAGCATAAGCTGAAGTGTGACCCGGCTTTTACGCCAGTCATACAAAAGCGCAGAGTAATGGGGGCGGAACAAGCTAACGCGTGTAGAACCCAAGTCAAGGAACTCCTTGACGCGGGCATCGTACGCGTTAGCAGATATCAAACATGGGTTGCAAATCCCGTTATGGTACCGAAGAATAACAAACAATGGCGCATGTGCATAGATTTCAAAGACTTAAACAAAGCATGCCCCAAAGATTGTTATCCGTTACCCGAAATTGATCTTAAGGTAGATTCGTTAGCACCGTTTCGCCTTAAATGCTTCCTGGATGCGTATAAGGGGTATCATCAAATTCACATGGCCGAATTATCGGGACGTCTAGCCAACTGGGCAATTGAGTTGGGGGAATATGCGATAAAGTACAAGCCAAGACCAGCTATGAAAGGCCAGGTCCTGGCCGACTTTATTGCAGAAGTCCCCGCTTCGCGGGAGAAAGAGTGCCAAGAGGAGGCCCAACCCTCCCTAGCACAGGACATCAATGATGTCTGGCGACTCTACACTGATGGAGCAGCCAGCAACGAGGGTTCAGGCGCAGGGTTGAAATTAACCAACCCAGCAGGCCAAGAATACACTTACGCTATTCGACTGGACTTTCCAAGTACGAATAACGAAGCCGAGTACGAAGCATTCTTGGCAGGGCTGAGAATTGCGCGTAAAATGGGAGTGAAAAACTTGGAAGCCCCGCCCAAATGCGCGTAAAATGCGCGTAAAATGGCCCTGTACCTCGCACAAGCAAAAACCCTTATGCGCGATTTTAATGATTGTAAAGTCATACACGTCAAGCGTAGCGAAAACAAATCTGCGGATGCGTTAAGCAAGCTTGCATCATTAGCCTTCACCCATTTGGGAAAGGACATCCGCATTGAACTCCTTGAAGCACCATCAGTCCCGCACAAGGAAATTTGTGTCATCCAAACCGGTACAGAAACGTGGATGACACCAATAATAAATTACCTTGCAGCGGGTATACTACCAGAGTCAAAAACACAGGCAAGAAAAATACGGTGTAAAGCATTAAACTATCAACTTGTTGATGACATCCTTTACAGACGTAACTTTCTTGGCCCACTCTTAAGATGCGTGGAGAACCAAGATGCTGACTACCTCCTAAGGGAAGTACACGAAGGCATCTGTGGAGTACACGCAGGTCCACGCACTGTTGTAGCTAAGCTAAACAACGCGGGATACTTTTGGCCGGGGATGCATATGGATGCGCTGGCATACATCAGAAAGTGTAGGTCTTGCCAGCTCTACGCACCCAACACGCATCGCCCGAAGAATGAACTTGTTCCAGTCACCTCTTCATGGCCATTTCAGAAGTGGGCCATCGATGTGACAGGCCCATTTCCTACAGCAGCAGGAAACGTTCAGTTCCTAGTGGTAGCCATCGACTACTTCACCAAGTGGATAGAAGCAAAACCCTTAGCCCAAACAACCGCAAAACATATTAAAAAATTTATTTGGGAATTTATTATTTGTCGTTTTGGACTTCCACAGACTTTGGTGAGTGATAACGGCACCAACTTTGCTGACAAGAAGCTACAAAAGTGGTTAGAAGAACTTCAAATCACCCACACCTTTACCTTAGTGGCACACCCGCAAGGTAACGGTGAGGTGGAAAGAGCAAATAAAAGGATCGTCGAAGGCATAAAGAAAAGACTCCTGGAACACAGATCCGGCTGGGTAGAAGAAGTTCCACACGTCCTTTGGGCAAACAGAACGCTGAAAAAGGCCAGTACGGGAGAAACCCCGTTCAGCCTCACTTATGGCACTGAAGCCATGGTCCCAGTCGAAATTGGTTTACCCTCACCAAGGGTCTTGATTCAGCCAGAAGACAATGATGCGGAAAGACGGTTAGACCTTATGCTAACCGAGGAACGCAGAGACTTAGCCGCAGCACGTGAAGAAAACTACAAGCGACAAATGCAAAAGTACCACAACACGCGGGTAAAACTCTGCAACTTCAATGTAGGAGACTACATATTGCGTAACAACGAGGCTTCAAACCAAGAGCGCCCAGGAAAACTGGCACCGGTCTGGGAAGGACCATACATTATCAAAGAAGTTTTGGGAAAAGGCGCATACCGGCTCAAAAGGCTCGATGGCACTCCTATCCCAAGAACATGGAACGGAGCTCAATTACGCAAATGTTACATGTAGATCAATTCCAAACTTGTAAAGAAAAGGCCTAGAGCCACTTCTAATGGAAATGATTCTCCTTTCACATTGTGTTGATAGCCTTACCTTTATACTTATGAACTTTCCACGCTGATATGCCGGTATTCACCGCATAAATATGGGAAGAAGTAAGTCGTTGCGTGTGGAAGGCGGCAAAATCCGCATAAACACATAAAACGGTAAAAATTTCTAAGGAAAACCTTCACGCAGGTCAGCTATAGGTAAAGTTTAGTCATCCCAATAAATGAAAGTGACGGTCCTACCTGCACAATCATGATAAAGGAAACTGAACATTGACCAATTGGCAACCGCGCGTCGAAAGGTTAACTTATTCAAAACACTTAGAAAATTTCAAAGGAAAAGATGAGGAAAACTTCCACGCAGGTCAGATATAGGTAAAGTTTGGCCATCCTACTAAGTGCAAGTGACGGTCTTATCCGCACAATCACGAAAGAGGAAGCAAAACTTTAACTTATTACCTGCCACGTTGAAAATTTAACTTATCTAAGTACTAAAGAAATTGCTAAGTTAAATCAAAATATGCGTGAAATAAACAAGGCAAGGCATTAGCAAATAATCTTTATTCCATCAAAATTCAAATATTACAAAGATTGCTGGGTACATACCCGCATACAAAAGAAGCTATACAAAAATAAAAATCTACTCTAATGGTGGAAAGGGATCTAAAGGATCAAGCTTCAGGACCACTTCCACTTGGACCCGCACCATCAGTATAGTGTGGCGGTTCAAGGAAAGCTTTAAGGATAGTTAGCCCGTCATCAGCAGCAGCAATCTCGTTCACCTTCTCCACCACCGGATGCGGGAAGGCAGCATACTGATTCACTGCTTGGTCATACGCAGCTTCAGTATCCACATTGTAAAGAGGGAAGTTGGAAGGCGGGATGCCTTGTTCAACAAACCCTAGACCAAGCAGGAAGCCAGCCTTTTCCCCATCCTCATGAGAAGCGTTGAGGGCTGCGCTCATCGCATCGTCATATGATGTGTTCGTGAACACCCGATGCACAACCTACAAAACAGAAGTTTGTCAAACTCAAAGAGTAAGGAAAAGCGTAAAGTTAGAAGTTAGGAAGTTGCGCATACCTGCGACAACGCTTCTCGAAGAAGCCATTCCTTGGCAACCAGAGCCTCCTGGAGGGCAGCTTGAGCTTCATTACGGGCGCGTTCGGCTTCGTTCTTTGTGAGGTTGGCAAGCAACACATCTTTGGCTGCAGCCTCTTCGACGCCCTTTAGCTTACGCTCAGTGTGGTCAAGCACCCCCCTCTGGTCCAAGATCTCTTGGAGCTTCTTGGCATCTTCCATGGCCAAGGCATCATGAGCCTGCTGGAGCCTCTCTAATTTGGCTTTAAGTTCCTCATTTTCGATGCGTAGAGGCTCAGCAGCAGCTTCAGCCTTGGTGGCCCTCTCGGTTGCGTTCCATGCAGTTTCCTTGGCCAGCCGAAGCTGTTCGTTAACAGCTTGGGCAGCCTTGGAACGGGCCTCCAGACGAGCCTGAACGTCAACCTCAAGGGCCTTGAAGGCCTTCTCCTTTTCCGCAGCAACGGCGGCAAGCTTCGCATTCTCCTCCCGGATGGCCCGCGCCTGAGCCACTTCAAGGCTACGCGCCGTCTTCAACTTGTCGTTTTCACGACAAAGTAGCTCGACGCGCGGCTGCATCCGGGCGAGAAGGATTCGGAGCTCGTTGGACAGCCTACCTTCCTGGTAGCTGGCCATGGCCTCCCCCAGCGCACCGCTTGGGGCGGCGTGACGCGCCCATTCGACGCAGTCCTCAGCAGTCCGGAGGGTCGTTCCCCGACGGATCTTCCACCGAGGAGCGTACACCTCGTTGGAATCACGAACTGCAATAAAACAAAAAACAGTTAAGAGAAAGAAACGATGAAAGGGATATACGCCAAAATAACCCTACGCACCTGTAGGGTCGACAACAGGCCGATAGCCACCAAACCCATCACCTGAACCTAAGGGATATCCATCCAAAAGGTCAAGGAGACGGGAAGGAGGCAAGGATTGGCTAGACGCCCCAACCCCAAACGTACCTGAAGGACTGGCCGTAGTCGCAGGCGCTGGAGGAGACACGGTGGAGGCTGCCGCGGTGGAAACCAACGGAGGTGAACTCACCGGAGGTGAACTCACAACCGTGGCCGCGGCTGCGGAAGAACCCGCAAGAGAAATCACCGCCGGCTCAGTGACGGATTCGGTGAAAATGGCACTGACAGCCGGCGGGGATAAGGTTACAGCTGGAACAGTTGGCTCAACGGGATGAGAAACTGAACCAGTACTGCAAGCAGGCGTAGCCGCCTGGGTCATCGCCTCTGGTAGGTTGACCAAACCTACCTTCATGGGTCCAGAGCTGCTCCCTCCCGCTCCACTTTGGAATGCCGTAGCATCCACGCCTACACGAAGACAAGATATATAAGTATAATAGCGGAAAGATAAGAAAAAGTTATGAACACTTACGGGTCTTTTTGAGCCTGAAGGTGCGAACAGGCGGGGACGAACCCGATGGAGCCGGCCTCTTCGTACCGGTTACCATCGTCGTCCTGGGCTGCTCGGAGGTGACAGCCGTTTCAACCTCCGGAGCAGTGGTCTCAACACCACCTGGGTTCCCCGCCGCCTCTTCACTCTCGGTCTCTGACTCGGACCGATTCACCGGATCGGCAGTGGAGGCAATCTTCGCCTTCCCCTTCCCGCCGGCAGCCTTCTTCTTCCTCGCCAAGAAAGGACCATCTGCAGATTCCTCATCAGAAGACGACAAAATTAGAGAAATTCCCGCAGAGGTTTCAGCATTGACAGGGCGAGGGTTAAAAAGTTCTTTACCTGGCCGCCTGGCGCTCAGGATCTCGTGGCCTGGCGGGTAGACCTCCACGAACCGATCCGCCGTTTGCTCAAGGATGGGCAACTCGTTCTCGTCAAGAGCGCGAGTACCCATCCGAGCGGGACCACCAGCCTCCCGCGGCTGCAGGAGAGACTGCAAGTCGTTTCCCTCTGAAAATAAAGAGATGGTTAGAACAAAAACCCTAACCTAGCAAATAAAATAAAGCATACCGTAAGAGACAGAGTTCAAACCGTATTCGAGGACGATCGGCACTTGCGGAGTCTCAGAGCCGGCATCCTTCCATACCCGGCTCATCCCGAGCAACACCATCCCGGACTCCGCAAACCGGTAAACCGGTGTCTGGATCCGGGAAATCTTGGAGAACCATTCCGCCTCCTGGTAGTTGGAGGCGTGAAGGTTGGGGAGTGCTCTCCCGTTCTTGAATGTCATCGCAATAGGGACGACACGGGCAGAGATGTAGAAGAACTCCCGCTTCCAAGACCGAAGACTGCGCTCGGTGGCGCAAATCTTCAGACCCTTGATCCGGTTGACCAGGGTGTACCACCCTTGGATGCACCTCCAGGAGTAGAAGGTCATCAGGCGGTCGACATGGGGCTCTACACCCATAATGAGGCACACCCACTCGAAATGGCGGATCTTCGCGATCGCCATTGGGTGTACCTCCGTCAAGTGTACACCGTGTCTCTCCAGAACACGGTACACAAACTTCGTCAATGGGAACCTCAGATTCCCATAGACGAAGAATGCAGCGTACACCCCTATCTTGCCCTTGAGGGCATCGTACACCGTCTGATGAGGCTCCGGAAACTCAGGCTCGAAAGGCTCGAGCATGAACTTCCGGACGATGTACTGGTAGAGGTCAATAGGAAGAGCGCACTGGCACTCGCCAGCAGTGCTCTTGTCGTCCTTCTCGGACGTCGACGTCGGATTCTCGACGAACAACTCAGATTCCTCGGCAGTGGCCTCAAAATCACGGGTAGAAGACATGTTTTGGATGTACAGAACAACGATCTCAGAAGAATGCTCGACGGAATAGTGAGTATTCGCCGGAAATCGTTTAGAAGATGAAGAGAGAAGTGAAAGTGTGGACTAAGGTACACCCTCTCGCCCTTTATATACTCATCGCAATTAATGCGATGAATTTAATGCGGAAGAGAGAGAAATCGCAGGTGCAATGAAACTATGACACGTGGCAAAGAGCAAGCTGGCAACAGCTGTTGAAAGGACGCGTGCCATTAATTTCGCGGCCACGCGCCCGAAAAATCGCGCCCACGCGCCTGAAAAAGCGCCTGGAATGACCATATACTGTCACGTCGCCATAACTTCCTGCACGTCCTGACATTGTCAGAAGAAACCGTCGGACGACGTTTCAACAGTTTGGACTGTTCTTATCCTTTCACCAACTCTTCGAATTTCAAAATGATTCAAAAGTAAGCGGGAAAATACCCCTTACCTTGGCAACCAAGTAACTATAAGACAGGTGCGAGTACAGTGTCAAGGCAAAACCCTTCACATACTTAGCACCCGCAGGGAATTGAAGCCAGGAATACCTTGGAAGTAAAGTAACTATAAGACGAGTGCGGGTAGTGTCAAGGCGAAACCCTTCACATACCTAGCACTCCGCAGGGAATTGAAACCAAGAAGGATCTTCTGGGCCATGCTTGCGGAAACGGGACTAACATCCCCGCATAGTGGGATCGTCGAGAACTAGATTGTTTGAAGCTCCAAGATGGAGTTGGTTGTTTTAACATAATTGATCACTATGTTCAGAACTACCAAAACCTCATGGAGAATCTACACAAGTGGAACTCAACGCTCCTGACTTGCGAGGAGGTTACACACCTACCCGCATCATACCCAAAGATCAAGCAGAAAAGTCGGGAATTTCTGCGTGACATTAGGGAAACCGCGGGAAGAATCCCCACGGACAACCTTAAAACCAAATACTTTTCAAAACCCCTTGATTAAGTCCAAAGTTCACCTCACTTATTAACAATTCATGAGAAGAACATTGGACTGGGGGGACTTGAAGAGGTAGGTCCCAGCAGAGCCCAGTTGGACCCGCAAGACTCACCTTGAAGAGGGACGTTTGCGCAAGGACCAACTGGTTCCGCAGGACCCACCATGCTCAGAGATGAAGACCTTACGCGCAGTACGCCAGCTGTTCCCGCAGGGAAAGCCTCCCAATGGTGAAGTATCCCGCCTGTCCCCGCAGCTGCGGATACAAGCCATCAGGGAAGGCTACCCGCACTAATAGCAAGGCTACACGCACAAGGCACTAACTCAATAATTCAGTGTCACCTGAAGGAATGAGCAAGGCGGGAATACTCCCGCCCAAATGAGCCAGTCTGTATGCTTCTGGAAGATCTTTTGTACTATACCTGCCAAGGTATGGACAAAATAGACAAGATCTGACCAAAGCAGCCCATGAACCAATCACAGGGTGACAGCTCACCGACAAACAGTACGAGGAGCATGCTCTAGTACTGTTTGTCACTATTAGCCGCTGCCTACTCACCAACCCTTGTCGTGGCACGCACATAGCCTGCAGTTGGTGGAAAAGGAACAGTACACAGCCGGCCTGGTCACTATCAGCCGCTGCCTACCCACCAACCAGCATGGCACGTGCGTAGCTCATAGTTGGTAGAACAGGAATATTCTACAGCTGGCTGTACCTGCTTGGAAACCTACCTTCGGCTATAAATACTCCAACACCTTGGAACGGTATGATGATCTGGTATTTTACCTTCACTAGCTATTTCTCTCAATATACACTTATATTCAGAGCAATCTAGTCTGATTCTCACGCCGGAGGGTGGTCACAAGGAGGAACCCCCCCCCCCTTCTCAGTGACGAGCTCACGGTGTTTGTTTTGCAGGTCATCTGAAGAACATCCTTCTTTACCGAACCTAACCCTCGTGGGAAATATCTATTTAACCCCCATATTATCCGTAATCTGCCCGGGGTCAATTAGTGTTTCTTCAGTCATTATGTTTGTTAATTTGTCACGTATTAAATAATAATTATGTTGTTTCAAGCCTACGACTACGTAATGGTTTTGTGTCACTGGCTGTTTGGTTCTCATGGTTATTTTGGTGTGATTAATATTTATTTAATAGATAATGCACACTTGTAAAAACCCTATAGACCTATGTTTCTGATTTCTTCATTTACTTTGTCAACGCTTAAATGAAATACTATTATAACAATTATCTATTTAAGTTCATATATATTGTCAACAATTGAATAAAAATATTTTAACTATATATTACTTAGTATATATTTAAGTGTTATAAATTTGTCATGGTTATGATTAAACAAGTGAGTATTACTCGGTTTTTACTTGAAACTTGGGTTCAAGTCAAGATTTGTTCTGACCCTTCTATATAACCACATAATAAATACAAAGAAAACTCATATCTATCTAAAGTGTTTCATGCAACATGATTGCTTAAAAGTTGATTAAGATGCTTAAATGAGTGTCGGTTTTGGTTCGGTCATTGACTCAATATGAGACTAATGATGGTCACCACATGTCCAAAACTATATAACTACAAATAAAGTAAAATTTCTATATCCAAACTTAAATAGAAAGGTTAAACGAGTAAACTTCCCGAAAACGACCAAACGAGCCTAAAATGCATAAATATGTGTTTGAATGTCCAAAAACCTTAAATAAAGATGAAAAAAATGGTTTTCTTAAGATAAAATAGCTTAGACCAATTGAAAAAATCAAAAACATATACCCGAAATGGATTGAAAGCAAGATTCGGTTTCGTTGACTTTTAAAGTCAAGCTTAAAAAAAACTAGCTAGAACAACTTGCAAGTTCAAACAATTTAGGAGAATGAGAAGATGAGCAACTGAAATGGTTGAGATTGAAGGGGTATTTATGGGGAAGAATTAGGGTTTGAGACAAGGGTGTATGAACTTGTCCGATGTAGGACCGACTCAACGTTTTCGGAGACCTAAAGCTATGTAAATATTGAGGCCTTCATTAAAAAACAATCTCGTTTAAATTTTTTTAGCCTTTTTGAGTGACCGTTTTCAAACTTTCGGTTTGACATTAGATATAAAACTAAGTAATCATGTTATCAGTTATAACCTAAGGTTGTAAAAAAAATCAATTATATCCTAAGAAATTAAGAAGCAGATTGCAGAGTACTAACCTGGGTCCTAAGCAAAATTATGATGCCAAATGTTAAGAAGCAGTGAAACAATTGAATCTTGATTTGTCAATTGCTATACAAAGTAAGCAAAATTATGATTCAGTGCATGAAAATACATATGAGATTTGAGAATATGAGATGAAGCAGAGTGACCTATATATATATATATTGCCTATAGAAAATTGAAGAGAATTCAATATATGTTATATACCGAAGCCCCAATTGCAATAGATGAAAGAAACATTTATTTATTAGTCTTGGAAACTCCCAATCATTCAATCATTCTATTTTCCCAAAACTGCTGTAATCGTGCTTTATATTAACTCTATATAATATATTTATTTTTTTAACATAATAATATTAATATATGGAGGCCCAAATGTTTGGGAGGCCTCAAGCTAGTGCTTGGGCTTCTTCTATTGTTCAGCCAGCCTTGGTCCGATGGATAAACCAATGCACCTTGATTCTTTTATTTAAATGATTTTTAAAGTAAACAAATTACAACCTGAGAAAAAAAACATGTTTAGACGGTTCTAGAATAATTATGGGTTGAATATTGGTTGATTTGAATGGTTAAAACACGAGTTTGCACCTTAAACGAACGGAAAATGAACAATAAGCAAAATTATTGCTTGTCGTTCTACACGACCAGCCTAGGGGGACCCTGCCGCGCTACGCGACTGGTGGGATTCGGCATACTTCCATTTTTTGACAAAAATTAGGTCGCATGAAATTACCTAGGGGAACCAGCCTAGGGGGACCACATGAAATTACACATTGTCAACAGAGAAGGTCGGAGTTAGTTTTTTAAAACTGAAACATAATTTTTTTTATGACGATTGTAATTGATTTGGAAAGAAAGGTCACCGCTGATTTGAAATTGATTGAGTCATAGCGTGTAGGATATTTGTGATTTGTATGGAATATTTCAAAAATTGAATGCAATTGTGAATGTTAGATGAAAACTTGTAATTTTCAGTGTGGGTTATGCCAAAAGTCAATCCTGTTATTTATGGAATATTAATATGAACTATAATATGGATTATCTCACATTTGAATGTAATTCATGAATAAGTCAACGTGATAATATCTGGGCCGATTCAATTTCGATGGATGTGACATTATCTATACCAATAACTGATCCGTTGTTATTTGTTTCCTAAAAATCTAAAAACCGACCCATTGGTTTTTAATTAGGTTCGGTTATATCAGTTAAAGCAGTTATAGGTCAGTTAATTCGGTCTATGCACACTCGTAAGTGGAGGGTGGAAAAAAGAACATAAGATATAAATCCTTTTTTTTCTTTAAAAAAAATCTACGAAGGGACAAAAGAGATAAAAGTAAACAAAATGTCAATCTCTTCCCGTTGTGTGGTTTACTCGTCAGGAATCTTGTGGTTGTAGACGGAGTTGTGGATGCCACATCAGCTCACCTCTTTCACTCAATATACATATATAGTTTTAGTAACTTTTAATGACTATGAAAGTTTAATGTTTTGAAAGAAAGTAAAAGTTTTCTTATAAAACTTTGAAATGTTATGTGACGTGGATTTGATGATTTTTAAAGGTCCAACATCTCTAAGTAAAAATGAGTTAGGGTATCTTTGGTACAACCGTGTCATCATATATGTCATGTCACCTTGGAATAAATATCTTGAAATAGTATTTCCAAGTTAGAAATTAATAAATGGACATCTCATAATTAATTCCCCGTGTGATTAAGAATAGAATATTCAACAATGACCAATATACATTTGTGAAGTTTCTAACGGTCTTCTTTCAACTTTCATGTCAAGGCATCCCTTATTTTCTTTAACTATATAATAAAAAACTCAAATTCCATTTTAAGTATTCATTTCTCAAAATCATCATGCACAAGTTTATATCTTCCATCAAACTTAGTATGCTTTCTTCTTCATCTCTCAAAAATGTATACCATTATGGTGATCGGATGAGACAGCTTTTTACCTCCATACTTTCTCAAGTTTTCTTCTGCGTACTCCTCCTCGTCTTCCTCTTCTACTCTGGTATAGGTCAGTATATAATATCCATTACAATATAATACAAATACACACACATGATGGTGACATGTACACACGTACAAGTCCTTCTCTCATTCTGGTGCTTGTAAAATAAGACCGTAGATGAATTAGGAAAGAGGTCCTATGCCCGGTTAAGAAAACGCTGACACGTACACACACATACATACATACATACATACATAAAGAAGTGCATACACACATGATACATACATTATACATACACAATAAATACATACATGCACAATTCATGCACAATTCACATACACACACATACTAAGGCAGAGAAAAAACCGTTAATGGATCCCAAATAGACAACATAACCAATACACATTTTAAAACGTAGCCACACCAAAATTGAATCGAATTACCACACTGGACATGGAACCGAACTTGTTTTTTATGTTTGTTATCTACCTATTCTAATAAAAGAAAATAATTGTGACACGTGTCAGTTTGTGTTTAAACCTCACAACTTTTTCCCTCCAAAACCAACATCTTAATTGATCCTAATATATGCCATATTCACTTTCCTTTTACATTTTATTCCAAAATAAATATTAATTTAAAAATACTTGGTGAAATCCAAAAATTAACAACAAACATTTTTAATTTAAAATTCAAATATATTTGATGATATAAAACAACTATATTTGTAATACATTTTTTACGTAATATAAAGAGACTTAATTATTTTTTTTATTTGTATTAAATTATTCATTGTAGTTTATACATTAATTTATCCCGTGTAATACACGGGGTTTCTAAAGCTAGTTGAATATAAGACATTAAGACCCAAATTTATTAATTCAAAGTTTCAAGCTAAAATTTATTTATTAATACTTAGTTTTTAGAAATTAATTGAGCTCAAAGTTTAACGCCCAAATTCAACATTTTAGGTTAATTATTTTTCAGACCCAAACGTTTCAGGCTAAATATATAACATGAACACCAAAGAACCGAATTTGGTTGATTTTCAAATACCAAACTTCGTTTTGGTTCGGTTTGAGCCCAACACAAACATGTGAATATACATTCAGATATACAATATATATCATCATGGTTTTACCTTTTTAACGCACTGCATATGTGGATGTAGCTGGGGCTGCTATTGGAGCTTTGATAGGCTTCAAGCTGAACAAAATGAATTTCTTACAAATACTTAAGCATGCAGCATTAGGGATGGTTGTGTCACATAAAATGATCAGGGTTACCTTCGATCATTTCTGGCATTCTGAGCATGCTAATTGGCGCGGATACTTCCTTCGCTTGGTAACTATTTAAATCATGCATGAATTTAGTCTTTATTCATATTAATTTTTAAACATTTTTTAACTTAAACTTGGCAAAAAAGATGATGATGATGATGATGGTGATATACATTGTTGTAGATTGATACTATATCAAGTGAGTTGAAACCTAAACCTCCACGTGACCAGGATAATATCTTCCTAACCATCAAGGTAAAATCTAATCTAACTATATTATTAAAAAAAGACTTATTGTCTACATGTCATTCAAAATAAGGCCTCCACATAGGATGTTAAGTGTATATATAAGTTTTCAATTTAACAAATTCCTCTTCATTATCTATTTTGTTTTAATTAAAATTGTTAAATGAAAAATATGTTGTTGATGAGAATCGAAGTCACTAACTACCTTGCTTTTATAATGGTTGTGGTTTACCAACTCAACTAAGATAATTTGTGGTAACATTAACTTTTCCTTAATATGTATAGATTTACAACCTTCATTTTTGTTTCTTTTAAAATACAAATACAAATTATTTTTACTAATCTATGTATTTTAGGGAATATGTAATTACGTACCCATTAATTAATATTCATTATGTAATTATGTAATTCATATATTTATATTTGATGTTTTCTATATTTTGCACCTGTGTTTTACATGGGGCACTAACCCGGTGACCAATATATTTAGATCATCATTTAAGGCATACATTCTATAATTGTTCATTAACCTTTTAGTTAACTTTAAACTCATATATCTAGGGTGTGCTGATTGCCTTTAGTTTTGTATTCCTAACTAGGTTAAAAACCGTGTATTTCACGAGTTAAATAATAAAGGAAATGTATATCAAATGGTTAGTATTTTATGAATTTTAGTAATTATAAAGCAATAATTTGATAATATATGGCTGAAAAGGGTCAATGAGATGGAAATCGACTCTCTTTTTTAACCGAATTTTGTTCAAACTGAAATCAATTTTCTTTAGCCTTGTAAATTGTAAATTTATATATTAGAAAGAGGTGACAGGTAAAGTAAAAGAATTATGGGAAAAACCAAGTTGGATTGAACACTTTGCATTGGGAAAAGCTCATTAAGCTTCTAAAGATTAATATTTGCTTTGCTTTTATTAAAAAAAAAAAGAAAAATCAACTTTGAAATGGTATTACAGGGGCTAGGGCTATCAATTGGACACCTATCTAATGTATGATAAGACATGTTAATCAAAAAAGTGTGATGTGTGAATTTTTTATTCTTTTAAATAATTGAAATTAGTAAAGGTAGGCTCAGTCATTTCTCCTTACTGGGTACATGAAACTTTAAAACTGATTTATAATCATGACATGTAAAATAGTTAAACGAGTTGTATTCATGTTTGATACTTGTGTTAAGCACACCTTTTCTTACTTGTAGGTTGCAGGTTGTGAAAAGCTCATTAATCTTCCAACGATTAAAATATCAAAACACAACATCTTTGACACTAGTGGAAACAAAACATGTTGCTCAGTTTGCCTTCAGGTTCAATACATGGGATTATATGTCGTTCAATGATCATAATGAATGCAACGTCTTTTTAGCGATATATTATTTGGTTAAATGTGTTTTATTGGATTCAAACAGGACTTTGAGGTTGGGAATTTAGCTGGAATATTTCCTAAGTGTGGGCACAAGTTTCATCCAGAATGCATATCCCAGTGGCTTCTTACCAACAATTCATGCCCACTATGTAGAACAACCATATAATTAACCAGTACACCGAAACATTAATTCATTCTATAAATTTGTATCATGGCCCAGGAAAATTGAATACATAGAAACATTAGTACGTTCATTCTATAAATTTGTTTTCTTTTCGAGGATGCACTTAAATATGGACAGTGTCGAACCCATTATTATTTTCTTACGAGTCCACCTTTTTTCGGTGTTCAAATTTCTCACAACCAAACATTATAATTTTTGGACAGGTCTGGTTGGAGAACATCACAAAATACGATATCAGTCTATCATGATTAAAAAGTATGATAGTTATAAAAACACACAATAAAATTATGAGGTGATTAGAACTTTTAAAAGTGAAACTAATTTTCATCTTTGAACTTCTTATTCAACTATTCATTTCCTTCAATTCTCTCTATTTGCTTCTTCTAAGTTTAATCTGAATATATAAGCCCAAGTTAATTAATTGAGAATGAGAAACGAAAAAAAAACAATTACAAGAAAATTCTCATTTGAGTTGGAGTAGTTATTAATTTGTTTAAATTGTAGCACTAAGTATTACTCATAATCATAAATGAACATATGATAGGAGACACATGAAACTCGTTCGAACACGACACAATTTAAGTGAGTCCAACACGACATGAATAAATACATAGACAAGGTCGAGTTGAGGAGTTCAACCAATCAACTTGAAACTCGTCAACCCGTCAATTTGACCACGACTAGAACTCCTAGTTACTTTATGGTTCAAAAAGGAAAAGAAATTTGGTAAAAAACATTTTATGTTCGTTATTAACAACATAAGCATGAGGTTTTTTAAAATATTAAATATGATATAAAGTACAATAAAGTTTTTACTTTATTTTAGAGTAGACATTGGTCATAGGTTGTCCTGGCGGATTCCATCAACTTGTTTTCAAAGTGGAGATGGAGGGTGCAGCATGTTCTAAACATTGTTGTTCTGTCTAATCAAATGAGATGTTTGTGTTTTTTTTTTAATGAAGAGTATGATTCAAGAACCCATCATATCCTACTGGAATTTAAAAAAGATAAGTTACTTAAAAAAGTGTTGTAGTATGATAAGAATTTCAAAACTAAATTAGATTGGATTGATACTTGAATAAATAGGAGTCAAATGGTTTAGAATATCCAAAAACAATTATATCATACCAATATTAGGAGTTGTTTGATGGTGTTGAGCCATTAAGAGGTAGCTTCTGAATCAGTTGGTATGTTTTCTAAAACTTAATAATTTAGAGACTCCATTAAACATTAAAAGCTGTCTTTTAAGTGAATCAAATACGCTCCAGTGCTAACAGATTCTGATGTAGTTTCTTAAATAAGGAGGCTACCAAATAACCTCTATAAAATCTAAAATAGGCATTATTACGGCATACAAAAAAATATATATATATTTGTTTTTTGTTGGCCGTTCAAAAAAAAATTACGGCATACAAAATTGAGTTGAACTGTTGAAGTGAATATGCATATAGTATAAGACTTAAAATCATTAGGTATTTTGACTTAGTGAGTCGTTCAATATCAAACTAATTTGAATTTTGAAGTATAAACTATGAAAAATGTATATAGACATGTATGCTTTACTTTTAATGTAATACTAATACATAAGAAGTCTATATAATTGTATAGTGGCCTCTCTTTTTTTTTTCTCACTTCAACTATAGTTAATAAGTATTACATACAAGTGATAATAAAATATTACACTTCTTTACTTATAACTAGTTTTGTAATAAACATGTTTTTCTTGGATTTATCATAGACTATTTCTATTAGCAAAATTTAAATCTTTTGAATGATTATTTAACTTCAAAACTAGTTAGACACCAAACTATATATATCACAAAAGTTATTTTTTTAAAAGGTATGATTTTAATAAAGAAAACACATTTATAATTTATAAATTAATTGTAATTTGTTTAATTTGCTATAAACAAAAAACTTGTATCAAATATCAGATTAATAATAAAAAACTATTTTGAAGCCCCAACAATCACTATCCATTCATCCCTTACAGCTAACTACATTGCACCAATTTCAAACCTCTTTTTTTCTCCCTTCTTACACGACACACGTTTTCATTGAAATTCCATTAGAGCATCCAAAAGACGGGGTTCATACATCGCCAACTAAACAATATTGACGGTCCGGACGAACAAGTCTACAAGACACTTCATTGTGGGGTCACATTCACTCATCAACTATATAATCTCGTCTTTTAAATAACAAAATAATTTCAATTTTATAATGGATAGATCGTAGATGTAGATGAAATTTGTGATTTAATAAAGGTCTGTTCTGTAAAAGTAACGGGGATGTGGTACGTCTAGAATAACAATAAATAAATTTGTATATACTCATATATCATCTAACAAGGTCTTTAATAGTTTAATTGTAACTTTTAAATCAATCTATTACCATTCACCCAACAAACCAACTTACTCTCATTAGCAAAAAAAAAAAAAAAAAAAGAAAAAAGATTGATGAATTTAAAGTCTATGTCTAAACCACAAATAATAATATTTACTTGGATATTCTTTTAACAACATATTTACTTAATTGCCCCGCTTAGATATTTTCTTCAGTTAATGCAACCTTTTGCTCAACCATTCACAGCTATACTAACCCATTGCTTTTACAGTTTTACCCTCATTCAAAAACTCACCACTTCCGGCGGCGCGTTAACCTCACGTGTACTGAAGGATTAATCTTGAATTAGTAATATAGTTAAGGGTTTGTTTTGTTAAGTTTTATATTAAGGGGGTGTTTGGTAGAGAGATTTGAGGGTGGAGAATTAGGTTTCTCTTGTTTGGGAGAATTAGGCGGAGAATTGGGCGGAGAATTGGTTTTCTCTGAGAATTGGGTGTAGGCAAAAAGTAGAGAAATCCAATTCTCTCCATTTGGAAGAGAAATGGAATTCTCTCTGCTTCTAAATCGCGTCTCTGCTCTACTCCGTTCGCGTATGATGATGATGATGCTCCGACCGGCGATGGTGATGATGATGCCGACGTCCGGCACGGCGGCCGACGCCGCAGCCACGTCCGTTCGCGTCTCTGAGCCAAAACGAAACCCTAAATCGCGAGGCGGTGTTGCGAGAGGCGGAACCCTAAATCGCGGTGTTGATGTTGTGCGGCGATGATGATGACGCTCTACTCCGTTCGCGGTGTTGCGACGCGTCTCTGAGCCACCATTTCTCCACCATGATGATGCCGAGGCGGAACCCTAATCACGTCTCTGCTCCCGTTTCTCCACCATTTCTCTATTGTACCAAACAAAGGAAATGATTGTCAATTCTCTACCCATTTCTATTTCTCTCCAATTCCATTTCTCTCCCATTTCTATTTCCATTTCTTCCCATTCTTTTTCTCTGTACCAAACACCCCCTAATATTTGTTTAGTAAGGCAAGAATAATATGGATTGTTCTAGAATAAGTTTGTCTTGTTTTCCAAGTTAGGTTTGTTTTGAAAAGCAAGTTTAGTGAATCTATAAATAGGGTTTAGTTTATTAATTTTATCAGGAGAGAGTTGAGAGAGAGTTAAGAGAGTCAAGGGAGTCTCATCTCCATGTACGTTTGATAAGTTCGTGAAGTTCGTTTGTTATGTTCGTTTGATTATATGAAAAGAGTCAAGGGTCGTTACCTCAATATCTCGTATTTGTTAGTTTGATAAGTTCGTTTGATATGATTGTTTGATCCGTCTGGGCCAATAATTGGTATCAGAGTTTAGGCTCGTTCAAAGAAGAGAGTTTGATTATCCATTTTGTTTTGTTCGATCGGCGGGTCCTTCTGTTTGCCGTTTGCTAGATAAAAGGGAAGTTGCGTGATATAATATGTCACAATTGTGTTTGTGTTTGGGAATAACACAACTGACAACATAAATAATATTATTTGTGTTTGATATTTTTATTCCTTACTTGGAAGGTAGCCACCATATTGGTGTTATTATTGTTCATCAATTAAATAGTTTATCAAGATATATTCTTGATAAACTAAGAAAAGTTAGTGGTATTTGGTTATTTATTGGAGATTGATTTTGGATCGGGGATCAATTCCAACTGAAAGAGCAAACCAGAGAAGAAAGTAAAGATAGGAAGACACAATGATGAAGATTGGAGGACTTCCAGTATTGACGAAATCGAACTATAAGGTATGGTCAACCAAGATGGAGGGGTTTCTGAAAGAGTATGGTTTTTGGGATGTTATTGAACCTACAGTCGGCGTAGCTGTAGATGAAAGGGAGAAGTTTATGGCATTGGGTGTTATCTTTCAAACCCTACCTGAAGATGTGATGCTTCAGATGGCCAAGTATTCAGAACCGAAAGATGTTTGGGAAGCGTTAAGAGTTCGTTATCTTGGTGTAGAAAGAACTCAAAAGGCTCGTGTTCAAATGCTAAGAACCGAGTTAGATGCATTGAAGATGGGGGAGACAGAAAGTATTGATGATTATGCAGCGAAGTTGGGTGAAGTACCATCAAAGTACAAGAGCTTGGGAGCGGTACTTGAAGAAGAGGTTTTAGTAAGAAAGTTCTTGAATTCCATGCCGGATAAATATTTACCTGTTGTTTCTTCGATGGTGCTACTCGCAGACATCGAAACAATGGCGTTTGAAGATGTGGTTGGACGTTTGAAGGCATATGAAGAAAGAAACAAGTTCAAGAATGTGAATGGAAGTTCATCCCAAAGTCAGCTCATGTTCACCCAAAACGAAAAGAAAGTTGAAAACTACCGAGGACATGGTAAAGGCCGTGGAAGATACAACGGACGAGGAAGAGGGAATCCAAGATGGAATAGTGAGCGTAAGAATGATGAACGGGGTGAATACCAGAAAAAGAACCATGGAGAATGGGAAGATAGAAGGAAGTATGTAACATGCTACAACTGTGATAAGATTGGGCACTACTCGAATGAATGTAAAGAACCAAGCAAAGGGAATGATGAAGTGAATTTGACAAAGAAAGAAGATGATGTTGATCCTTCTTTGTTCATGGTAGTCGGTTCAATAAAAAAAGTAAGTTTGAATGAAGAAAGGGTTATCCCTTGTGTGTTTGAAAAGGATGAAAAGAATGAAGGTACATGGTACTTAGACAATGGTGCAAGTCATCATATGTCAGGAAATAAAGAGTTCTTTACTACCTTGGATGAAGGAGTTTCGGGTCAAGTGAAGTTTGGTGATGGATCCAAGATCGAAATCAAAGGTAAAGGTAATGTGACTGTGGTAAGTAAGACTGGTGAAAAGAAAACGTTTTGTGATGTTTTCTATATCCCTAAGTTAAAGACCAATCTTCTTAGCTTGGGAAAGTTAGATGAAGAAGGATGTAAGATTGAAATAGCCAATGAGATATTGAGGCTATATGATAAGAAAAAGAGATTGTTGATGAAGGTTCAGAGAAATCTGAATATGACGTACAACATCAAGCTTCAGGTATGTTGTAATCCTAACAACTTTGAAGATGAAAAGAAAGAAAGTTATGATGCGAAACCGATTATGAAAGTGAAGGATATTCGCTTTGGAACGATCCCGAATGATTTGTTTGGAGTTCGTGAAAGTATTGGTCAAGAACAAGTTGATGAAAAGAAGCGAGTTGAGAAAGAAAATGACGATGTGGTTTCAAAGTTAAGTACGGAAGGAACGAATGATAAGTTTGAAGAAACGGTGAAGCAAGTATGCTATAGTCAGTTGAAAAGGAGGAACAAATGCAAGAAGAAATACAATTCAAGATTAAGGAGGTGAATGAAGGATTAATCTTGAATTAGTAATATAGTTAAGGGTTTGTTTTGTTAAGTTTTATATTAATATTTGTTTAGTAAGGTAAGAATATTATGGATTGTTCTAGAATAAGTTTGTCTTGTTTTCCAAGTTAGGTTTGTTTTGGAAAACAAGTTTAGTGAGTCTATAAATAGGGTTTAGTTTATTAGTTTTATCATGAGAGAGTTGAGAGAGAGTTAAGAGAGTCAAGGGAGTCTCATCTCCATGTACGTTTGATAAGTTCGTGAAGTTCGTTTGTTATGTTCGTTTGATTATATGAAAAGAGTCGAGGGTCGTTACCTCAATATCTCGTATTTGTTTGTTTAATTAGTTCGTTTGATATGATTGTTTGATCCGTCTGGGCCAACATGTACAGCCTCTGTTTCTGGTCCTCTGTTATTCATATTCACAATATACACATTTAACCCAATATTCAATGCCAGAAAATAAAATTAATAACACTCCAATAAATAATCACTGGTTGATTTGTACATTGTCTCGATCGAAAACCGACTTTTTAGCATGAACACATATTATGTTCGTTTAGTTACATTATAAACCTTCGTTTATATAACGATCATATACGTTTTTTTTTATTTACGTTCGTTTGTTTATGCCTGTTTGTTTAATTGAACATGACTCCAAACATTTGTTTATGCTCGTTCAACCCACTTAACTACTTAATCTTATAATTTTTGAAAAAACTTAAACACGTATTAGAATTCAATCGATGTTAGTTTATGAAAAACTGTATACAATCTTTTATGTTCATCTATGTTCGTTTGTTTTTGTCTGTTTACTTACATTCATGAACTCATGGACGAAGCTTCTTTAGGGCCCAGCTGGCCTCCCCCCCCCCCCCCCCCCCCCCCCCGTTTTTTTGCACAGTAGTGTAAATTGATCATTTTTCGCCCGAAATTTGTATACGTAGTGTAAATTTACCCGTTTTTTGCCTAAAATTTGAGTCCGGCCCCCCTCGTTTATGATTATTTAAAATACATTTTGAGTCCGCACCCCTCGACGAACTCGTCCAAGCTTCGCCACTGCGTTAACTGTTCGTTTAGAACATTAACAAACAAACATAAACGAACATGGACATGTTCATGTGCATGTTCATTTTCTTAACAAATGAACATGTATTCAGTTAAAGTTAACAAAACAAACACGAACATCCACGTGATCATGTTCGTTTGGTTCACTTACAGGTCTACGATCAGGTCTACGATCGACCCTCAAATCAAAATTCAACACAAGAAAATAAAATGAATACCAATAATAATCAATTAAATAACAAATAATAATAACAACAACAATCACTAATCTCTACAAATTATCAACACGGGTTTATTTCAGAATCAAAGAAGCCATCATCAAGCTTATTTCTACAAACCGGGCACACCGGGTTCTTCGAAAGCCACGTATCGGCACATTTCAGATGAAACCCATGGTTACAACCCGGAAAAACCCGAGCCAATTGTTCAGGTTCCACGTCATCCAAACACACAGCACATTCAGCACCCAACACCAAATCCTTCCCGGCGGCCACCGGAAGTTTGTCAAGCTCGGTGGAAGATAACCCGGTGACGGCGGCGGGTTTCGCCGGAGAATCGTGGTGGCGGCTGGCGGCGTAGCGGAGGAGTGAAATGTAGGCGATGAAGACGACGGTCATGCCGGCGCATGGGAGGAAGAGGGCGAGGATGACGGAGAGGATCATGGTGGTTGACGGTGGTTTACGGTGGTGGTGTGATGTTGGGATGAATGAAACAGGAGTCAGCAATGAAGGGTTTTTAAAGGTGGCTGGGAGGTGTGGGGCCCACATGGAGTAAATATAGGAAAGTACATTAATTAGTTGTTAGTATACATCTGGGGAATAGTCTAAAGAATGATTGGTTGTTTGTTTTCCTGATTTATAATTTTTTTTATTTTATATTAATTATTATTATTATTATTATTATTATTACTACTACTACTCACAGTCAAAGTATATTAGTTTGAAAAACACAAAATTAGTTGTGGCTCAATAATATAGCCACTCACTTTACTAGTGAGAAGTAGGGGTTCAAACCTCATTACCACCAATTTATATGGGAGATATGAGGAATAATCATGGCTTGCCATGGTTCAAGTCCTGATCTCACCCGGTTTTACCGGCTCCTCGTTGTCGTGCTATTTGACGGGCGTGAGGGTCGGGTTTTATCCGGTGAATCCCTCAATAGGTGGACCGCTATGGGCTTCGTCCGTCCGGACTAGTGGCCGGCTCGGGCTACCTTTAGCCATTGGGGGCCGCGTACGTTACTTAGTTGGTTGTTCAAAAAAAGTTTGAAAAACACAAAATTTAAAGTAGATTAAATTATTTTTTTTTGTTACCAAATTACAATAATGTCCTTGGAAATTTGGTTTATAAATATTGTTTATTAATGTTAGTTATGTGTGTTTAAAGGTAAACCTAAAATTGCCTATAAATTTTAAAAATAAACATTTATAATGGAATAAATAAAAAAGGAAACGTTGACACTTTTAATGGGACGGATGAAGTATTATTATTTTGAAACGACGACTTTCTTGTGTTTAGGTCAACAGAATTTTAAAATTGGAGAGTTTCGTTACTTCATTACGGCTAGACTATGTTGTCTTAACTGGGTTTATGTTGCCGGGAAACTATATCGTTGGCTACCACTAGATATTTCAAAATGTTTTTGTATTTTGTAATTGAACTAGAAAATTTGGTCGGCAATTCATCATGGGTTTACGTTACTCGAGCAAGCATGAAAGTTAGTGTTAGTGTAGTTCAACCCGAGTGTGACAGAGGGGGCGCGGGGAAATTTAGTCGGTATCTGAAGAAACACTAACCGGACCCCGGGCAGATTACTGGTAACCTGGGGGTTAGATAGCTGTTTCCCACGAGGGGTTAGACCCTGAGAAGATGGTTCTTCTGATAACCTGCAAAACAGACACCGTGAGCTTGTCACTGAGAAGGGGGGGGGTTCCTCCTTGTGACCACCCTCCGGCGTGAGAATCAGACTAGATTGCTCTTTAAATATAAGTGTATAATAAGAGATTGCTAGAGCAGATATCAGGTATATATGATGATATCAGATAAGATATGTTGGTCATACCATTTGGGGTATTTATAGCCGAAGGTAGGTTTCCAAGGAGGTGTGGCCGGCTGCAACAGTGTTCCTGTTCCACCAAAAGTGGCCTACGCACGTGCCCTGCTGGTAGTTGGTGGGTAGGCAGCGGCTGATAGTGACCAGGCCTGCTGTGTACTATTCCTTTTCCACCAACTGCCGGCTACGCACGTGGTATGGCAGTAGTTGGTGAGTAGGCAGCGGCTAATAGTGACACAGTACAGGAGCATGCTGCTCGCCATACTGTTGTCAATAAGCTGTCGTATCTTTAGTCAGATCTTTTTCCCATACCTCGTCAGGTACAGTACAGAAGATCTTCCCGTATCGTACGGACTGGCTTATTTGGGCGGGAGTATTCCCCCTCCCGCCCTTGTGCGGGATAGTTCCCGGCTTCGCTCATTCCTTCAGGTGACACTGAGTGATTGAGAGCTAAGTGCCTTGTGCGTGTAGCCTTGCTGCGCGGGTGGCCTTCCCTGATGGCTTGTATCCGAGGCTGCGGGGACAGGCGGAGTCCTTCACCATTGGGAGGCATTTCCTGCGGGAACAGCTTGCGTACTGCGCGTAAGGACGTCACGTCTCTGAGCATGGTTAGCCCTGCGGATCCAGTTGGTTTCTGCGCAGACGTTCCTCTTCAAGGTGAGTCTTGCGGGTCCAACTGGGCTCTGCTGGGACCTACCTCTTCAAGTCCCCCCAGTCCAATGTTCTTCTCATGAGTGTTTAATAAAGTGAGGTGAACTTTTGGACTTAAGCAAAGGGTTTTGAAAAGGGTTTTTTAAGGTTTTCCATGGGGATTCCTCCCGCGGAAGTCCTTGTCACTTGCAGAAATTCCCGAGTTTCCTGCTTGGTCTTTGGGTATGATGCGGGTAGGTCTGTAACCTCCTCGCAAGTCAGGAGCGTTGAGTCCCACTTGTTTGGATTCTCCATGAGGTTTTGGTTGTTTTGAACATAGTGATCAATTATGTTAAAACCACCAATTCCATCCTGGAGCTTCAAACAACGTAGTTCTCGACGTTCCCGCTATGCGGGGATGTTATTTCCGTTTCCGCAAGCATTGCCCAGAAGATCCTTCTTGGTTTCAATTCCCAGCGGAGCGCTAGGTATGTGAAGGGTTTTGCCTTAACACTGTACCCGCGCTCGTCTTACGGTTACTTTACTTCCAAGGTATTCCTGGCGTCAATTCCCTGCGGGTGCTAGGTATGCGAAGGGTTTTGCCTTTACAATGTACCCGCACCCGTCTTATAGTTACTTGGTTGCCGAGGTATACTTGGCTTCAATTCCCTGCGGGTGCTAGGTATGTGAAGGGTTTTGCCTTAACACTGTACCCGCACCCGTCTTACGGTTACTTGTTCGCCAAGGTTTACTTGGCTTCAATTCCCTGCGGGTGCTAGGTATGTGAAGGGTTTTGCCTTAACACTGTACCCGCACCCGTCTTACGGTTACTTGTTCGCCAAGGTTTTCTTGGCTTCAATTCCCTGCGGGTGCTAGGTATGTGAAGGGTTTTGCCTTAACACTGTACCCGCAGCCGTCTTACGGTTACTTGGTTGCCAAGGTAAGGGGTATTTTCCCGCTTACTTTTGAATCTTTTTGAATTTTGAATTTTGAAATTCGAAGAGTTGGTGGAAAGAACAGTCCAAAACTCTGAAACGTCGTGCGACGGTTTCTTCTGACTGTGTCAGGACGTGCAGGAAGTTATGATGACGTGACAGTACATGGTCATTCCAGACGCTTTTTCAGGCGCGTGGGCGCGATTTTTCGGGCGCGTGGCCGCGAAATTAATGGTATGCGTCCTGTCAACAGCTGTTGCCAGCTTGCTTTTTGCCACGTGTCATGGTTTCATTGCACCTTCGTTTTCTCTCTCTTCCGCATTAATTTCATCGCATTAATTGCGATTAGTATATAAAGGGGGGAGAGGGCTCTTTGTAATCCACACTTTCACTCTTCTCTTCATCTTCTTTGCGATTTCCGGCGAATACTCACCTTTTCAGGCAAGCATTCTCCCGAAATCGTTTTCTTCTTTTACAAGATGTCTCGTGATCTCGAATCTACAGCTGATGATAAGAGTACTGCTGGTGAGTGCCAGTGTGCTCTGCCTGGCGATCTGTATCGGTACGTCGTCAGGAAGTTCATGCTCGAGTCTCTCGAGCCTGAGTTTCCTGAACCCCACCAGACGGTGTACGATGCCCCCAGAGGCAAGATCGGGGTTTATGCTGCATTCTTTGTCAATGGGAATCTTAGGTTCCCATTGACAAAGTTTGTTTACCGTGTCCTTGAGAGGCACGGTGTTCATTTGACCGAGTTGCACCCCATGGCGATCGCCAAGATTCGCCACTTCGAGTGGGTGTGCCGGATTTTGGGCGTTGAGCCCTATGTTGACCGCCTGATGACCTTCTACACTTGGAGGTGCATCCAGGGGTGGTATACCCTGACAACCCGAATCAAGGGTTTGAAGATTTGCGCGACCGAGCGCAGTCTTCGCGCGTGGAAGCGGGAGTTCTTCTTCATATCCGCTCGCGCCATCCCCATTGCCATGAAATTCAAGAACGGGCAAGCACTTCCCAGCCTTCACGCCTCCAACTACCAGGAGGCGGAATGGTTTGCGAAGATATCTCGGGTCCAATCTCCGGTTTACCGGTTTGCGGAGTCCGGGATGGTGATGCTGGGGATGAGCCGGGTGTGGAAGGCTGCCGATGCGCAAAAGATCCCAATCGTCCTCGAATACGGTTCGAACTCTGTTCCTTACGGTATGCTTTGTTTCTTTTTGTTGATTTTGAATTTCTTCTAACTTCTTTCCTGTTTATTTCAGAGGGGAACGACTTGCAGTCGCTCCTGAACCCGCGGGAGGCTGACGGTCCCGCTCGGATGGGTACTCGTGCTCTGGACGAGAACGAGTTGCCCATCCTGGAACAAACGGCGGATCGGTTCGTGGAGGTCTATCCGCTTGGCCAAGAGATCCTTAGCGCCCGTCGGCCAGGTAAGGCGCTATTCGACCCTCGACCCCTCAATGTTGAAACCTCTGCTGGAATTCCTTTAATCGTATGTTCTGATGAGGAATCCGCAGATGGTCCTCCGTTGGTGCGGAAGAAGAAGGCTGCCGGCGGGAAGGGGAAGGAGAAGGCCTCCACTGCCGATCCAGCGCCTCGGTCTGATTCGGAGACCGAGAGCGAAGAGGTGGCGGGGAATCCCGGTGGTGATAAGACCACCGCTCCAGAGGTTGCGACTGTCACCTCCGGAGAGCCAAAGAAGACGACGGTGACCGGCGCAAAGAGGCCGGCTCCATCGGGTCCGTCCCCGCCTCTCCGTACCTTTAGGCTCAAGAAAACCCGTAAGTACAAACTTATCTTTTAACTTCATAACTTAATACCATTTAACACTTATCTTCTTTGTGCAGGCGTGGATGTTGACGCATTCCAGGGTGGAGCGCAGAGTGGTACCTCCCCGCCAATGACGGTAGGCTTGGTCAGCCTACCTGAGGCGTCGACCCAGGCGCCTGCGCCTGCTTCCGCTGGTTCAGTTGCTCACTCCTTTGAGCCGACTGTTCCAGCTGTGATGACGTCACCGCCGGCTGTGAGTGCTATTTTTACAGCATCCTTCACCGAGCCGGCGGTTACTATTGCCGCGGATTCCACGGCGGCTGCTACCATGCCCCCGCCATCGGCAACGACGGCCGATCCATCAAGTACGCATGGGGCTTCTCGCCAATCTCTGCTACCTTCCCATCTGCCTGACCTCTTGGATGGATTTCCCTTGGGTTCAGGTGATGGGTTCGGCGGCTATCGGCCTGTTATTGACCCTACAAGTGCGTAGGGTTCTTTTGGCCTATTTTTTCTTTATCATCTTTTCCTAACTGCTTTGTGTTTTTTGCAGTGTCGGATTCCAATGAAGTGTATGTTCCACGATGGAACATTCGCCGAGGAACAACCCTTCGTACCCCTGTGGAGTGCGTGGAATGGGCTCGTCACGCTGCTCCCAGTGGTGCGTTGGGGGAAGCCATGGCTAGCTACCAGGAGGGTAGGCTAACCAATGAGCTTCGGGTTCTCCTGGCCCGGATGCAGCCGCGTGTCGAGCTGCTTTGTCGTGAAAACGACAAGTTAAAAGCAGCTCGCCTTAAAGAAGTGGCTCAGGCGCGGGCTGTCCGGGAGGAGAACCAAAGGCTTTCCGCCGTAGCTGCGGAAAAGGAGAAGGCCTTCAAGGCCCTCGAGGTTGAAGTTCAGGCACGACTCGAGGCCCGTTCCAAGGCTGCCCAAGCTGTTAATGAACAGCTTCGGCTGGCTAAGGAAACTGCAAGGAACGCAACCGAGAGGGCCACCAAGGCTGAAGCTGTTGCTGAGCCTCTACGCGTAGAGAATGAAGAACTTAAAGCCAAATTAGAGGCTCTCCAGCAGGCTCATGATGCCTTGGCGATGGAAGACGCCAAAAAGCTCCAAGAAATCCTGGACCAGAGGGGGGTGCTTGACCATGCTGAGCGTAAGCTGAAGGGCGTCGAAGAGGCTGCGGCTAAAGAAGTGTTGCTTGCCAACCTCAACAAGAGTGAAGCCGATCGCGCCCGTAACGAAGCTCAAGCTGCCCTCCAAGAAACCCTGGTTGCCAAGGAATGGCTTCTTCGAGAAGCGTTGTCTCAGGTAAGCTTTTCTTGTCTTTATGCTTTTCTTTGTAAATAGAAAAGGTTCTGATACTTGTATATTTTCTTGTAGGTTGTGCATCGGGTCTTTGCTGAGACCTCTTACGATGATGCTATGAGCGCAACCCTCAACGCTTCTCACGAGGATGGGGAAAAGGTCGGCTTCCTGCTTGGTCTAGGGTTCGTTGAGAAATGCATCCCGCCTTCCAACTTCCCTTTGTACAATGTTGATACTGAAGCTGTTTACGACCAAGCAGTGAATCAGTACGCCGCCTTCCCGCATCCGGTGGTGGAGAAGGTGAATGAAGTTGCTGCTGCTGATGATGGGCTAGCTATCCTTAAGGCTTTCCTTGAACTGCCACGCTCTACTGACGGTGCTGGTCCAAGTGGAAGTGGCCCTGAAGCCTGATCCTAAAGATCCCTTCCCACTGCTAGGATAGATTTAGCCTGTATAGATTTATTTTCTTGTAGGCGGGTAGTTACCCGGCCATTCTTGTAATGAATCTGTGAAATATAAATCTTTGTGCGGGTAAGACCGCTTCTTTTATTGGATTCCTTGCTTTATAAACGTTATATGACTTGCATACTTTAGTTTAAATTAGCAATTTTCCAAGTGTTTAGAATAAGTTAACCTTTGAACGTGGTAGATAGGTGTGAAGTTTTGCTTCCTCTTCCGTGATTGTGCGGGTAGGACCGTCACTTGCACGTAGTAGGATGGCTAAACTTTACCATCTGACCTGCGTGTAGGTTTTCCTCATCTTTTGAGGATAAGTTAACCTTTGAACGTGGTAGATAATAGGTGTGAAGTTTTGCTTCCTCTTTCGTGATTGTGCGGGTAGGACCGTCACTTGCACTTAGTAGGATGGCTAAACTTTACCCATATCTGACCTGCGTGTAGGTTTTCCTCATCCTTTCTGAGGATAAGTTAACCTTTGAACGTGGTAGATAATAGGTGTGAAGTTTTGCTTCCTCTTTCGTGATTGTGCGGGTAGGACCGTCACTTGCACTTAGTAGGATGGCTAAACTTTACCTGCGTCTAACCTGCGTGTAGGTTTTCCTCATCCTTTTGTTAGAAATTCTGTTTTGAACCGTTCGACGCGCGGTTGTCAATAGGTTAGTGTTCAGTTCCCTTTTTCATGATTCATGCGGATAGACCGGCACTTTAATTAAATGGGATAACTGAACTTTTCCCCTTCAACTGACCTGCGTGAAGGTTTGTCGTTTTTTGGGTTTATGCGGGTTTTGCCGCCTTCCCCCCGCAACGACTTCACGTAATTATGCGGTGAAAACCGGCATATCCGTGTTGAATAAATTAACCGTTCGACGCGCGGTTGTCAATAGGTTAGTGTTCAGTTCCCTTTTTCATGATTCATGCGGATAGACCGGCACTTTCATTTAATGGGATAACTGAACTTTTCCCCTTCAACTGACCTGCGTGAAGGTTTGTCGTTTTTTGGGTTTATGCGGGTTTTGCCGCCTTCCCCATGCAACGACTTTTCACGTAATTATGCGGTGAAAACCGGCATATCCGTGTTGAATAAATTAACCGTTCGACGCGCGGTTGTCAATAGGTTAGTGTTCAGTTCCCTTTTTCATGATTCATGCGGATAGACAGGCACTTTCATTTAATGGGATAACTGAACTTTTCCCCTTCAACTGACCTGCGTGAAGGTTTGTCGTTTTTTGGGTTTATGCGGGTTTTGCCGCCTTCCCCATGCAACGACTTTTCACGTAATTATGCGGTGAAAACCGGCATATCCGTGTTGATAGTTCATAAAAATGTAAAATCATCAGCGTCAATGTTTTAAGGAGAATCGTTTCCATTAGAAGTGGCTCTTGGCCTTTTCTTTACAAATTTGGAATTGATTTACATGCAAACTGTGTAAATGAGCTCCCTTCCATGTTGGGATGGGAGTGCCATCGAGCCGATACGCACCTGGTTCGGGATCTCGTTCTTTACGCAGCATGTAGTCTCCACATTGAAGCTGGAATTTTATTCGTGTTTTCCCCAGCTGGGGTTCTACACGCATCAGCCTGCTCAGCGTTCATTGCGCCACGAGGTGCGCAAGCGTCCCATCTCTGACAAATGCTTCGACCATGTCCTTTACGTCTATGCATTCTTCGGTGTTGTGGCCTTTTGTCCTGTGAAAGTCACACTATGTTGTCTTAACTGGGTTTATGTTGCCGGGAAACTATATCGTTGGCTACCACTAGATATTTCAAAATGTTTTTGTATTTTGTAATTGAACTAGAAAATTTGGTCGGCAATTCATCATGGGTTTACGTTACTCGAGCAAGCATGAAAGTTAGTGTTAGTGTAGTTCAACCCGAGTGTGACAGAGGGGGCGCGGGGAAATTTAGTCGGTATCGATCAGTTTGTTACGACGTGTGTAAACGAAAAGGATAAGGACATTTGAGAATTTATTATTGAAAGACAATTGGTTAAATTTTACTTAAATAATTTAGAGTGTGTAAGGTTTTTCCAATTTAATTTGCTCGCCATAGCAAGCTAGAATAGGAAATAAAAAATATAGTTGTAGTATAAGTAAAGGGTATCGAAACGTGTTTGTTCTTTTGTTTTTATCGTGAACGTTCATGCTCACGCTACCAAATCCACGCGTTGTGGGGTAACAAACAAAAGATAAAACCTAAAAAAATATAGTATGCTAATTGATTAGTTAAATACGTAAGTAAATTAGAAGGGAAAATAATATGAACCGATGAGGTTAAATATTCACCCAAACTTCTAAATTTTATTACAAGAACTAGAATATGAGTATGTTGCATGTTAATAAGTTTTAGATTTTCGTTGAAGCTCATTAATTTTAAAACGAATATATTTTGTTTATTTGCTTTCCAGAAGCAACAATTTATTAGCATATAAACCACGATACGACAAGCAAACTCCAGCTGTAGTCTGTAGAGTAGAATAGAAAACTAGTTTTTTTAAACAAAAAACTAGCTTTAATGCTAAATTATAGATCACTAATATGAAATTGACTATTACTTTTTATCATAATTTAAATAAATATATAAACCAGTTATGTGGAACAACTAAGAATTCAAACAAATAACAAATCCAAGCAATAAAGACTAAGAATTAGTTATGGACTACAATAGCATAGAAATTAAACTATAAAACAGATGTATGTAAGCTATTAGTATAGAAAGTTACAAAAAAACACAGGTTGTAACTATTATGAAGGCATTTAATAGATATTTTACGTAATGAAATTGTTAAAATGAAGACACTATTCATATATATATATATATGTACTAGGGTATATACCCGCGTGACATGCGGGTGGAATAACATGTCACTAAACATAATCAACTCAAACATCAATTTAAACAAACATAATATTTCTTTAACTATTAAAACTTGATAGATTTACATTGTCACTAAACGCATCACCATACCAACCAAAAAGTTAAAGATTTACATTATCTTAATATTAAAACTTCTAAATTACAGGAAGTTAATTCGAACATAACAACCAAAACACATTAACAAAATAACTAATAATGTTATTTGCTATTAAACCATCATCAATATATTGAAAACTTCAACTAAAAGAAAATCCATTTTCCTAACATACCTGAAAATTGTTACAACACAATAGCATATTATATAAAATATAAACCAAAAAAACCCGGGTAGAAAATAGACCCGCGTGACACGCGGGTGGAAAATCTTCATAATCACTTTCATAGTTACAACATTGTTCTAACCATTTGACCTCCAAACTCACTTCCGCTTTCAAATCGAGATGTGCAACTTCTTTTCTTGCATTAGATAACTTCAACATGTCAAGCTCTCTCAGCATGATCAAATCATCACATGACAATAGTTGTTTAGGCTTAAAATTCTTGTACTGTCCTTTCTCAAACATGATCACAACCTTGTTTTGATAAGGGTAAAAAAACCCCTCCGTTACATGTTCATAAGATATAGCCCGTGTTACACACATGTGGAAAAACATGTCAACAAACATAATAAATTTAAACAACAAATTCAAGCAACACAATACGTCTTCAAACTTTCAGACTAAAACGTTAACCATTTACATTGTCTAGATCTTAAAAGTCACAATAAGTTAATGTATATCGAACAACCAAAAAACGTCAACAAAAGACACAACCATGCTCTTTCATATTAAACCACCATCAACTTCTTCAAACATTCTACCAAAAGAAACTCATTTTGCTTCACCACCTAAAAATATATAAAACAATATCATCCAAATTAAATATACCATAATAACATATTTAATAATGAGTAACATTTGAACATTAATAAAGTTGTTTTTATTAAAACAAAATAACATACAACAACAAACAAAGTAAAATGATAATAAAAAACATCTTTTTAACTTAAATCATTTTGAAATGTTTTATACCTAACAAATTTAATACTCTTTTAAAACAACCTGTCTTGAAATATTTTCAAAATAGTTGTAAAATATTAAAAAATTGGAATTAGTCAACTTTAAAAAATTATGATTTTTTTTTATTTTTGACCAATATTGCCACAAACTTTTAAAATCACTGACATTAATATTTTGTTAAACTTGGAAAACTTAAAAACGTTTTACAATAAATGAATTTTCAAATAACTTTGGAAATATTAAAAAATTTTATGTTGACTTTAAAAATAATTAAATGTGAAAAAATATGATACAAAATCAATGAAAACAAAATATAAACGTATAGGAAATAAATTATCAAATATTTTTAATATTCTTTGAAAACATTATGAAGACTTAGACTATCAAATTGCTTGGATGTTATAATTAGAAGATCTATATTATGTTTAAAAAACTTTTTAGTTAAAATGGATAAAAATATAATACGTGTTTATTATACATTATTGAGAAATTTAGTGACATTCATATTTTGTGAACACAAATTTAAAAAACAAATTAAACATACATAACCAAATTTAAAACGTTGAATATAAAAAGAAAATTATGTTTCGGGTGTGGAATCTCATAATCAATTGAATCTACTATAAAGAATAACAATAAGAAATTAATATGTGATTAATTTAATTTCTGAAAAACAAAGTGAAATGTATATTAGTAATTCGCTAAAAAAATTACATGGTTGTAGCGAAAATATTGAAATTTGGATGTAGTTATGATGGAATATCAATGAAGAATACGATATCGAATGGTAAACTTATAAGTGACCGAAATTTAAGTTTAAATTTGGTCTTCCATGTAAAGATAGAAATAATTTGAAATATCTTGATTCATGGGAATAATAATATTAATAAATTATGAAAAGTTGTAATGTTTAATAATATTCACTAAATCATATGTGCCAAATAATATTTAAAAATGATGATAAAACGGTTATATAATTTATGATATATTAAGTATTGATTATTAGAAATTATGTCAATTTGAATATTGTGTTCTAAAATAACGCGGTTATTATTTTAGTATTAATTAATAACTAATATTCACGTAAATTAAAGTAAGATTACATTACAATTATGATAAGTATTTTTAGTTTGACAATCAGTTTTTTGAATATTAAAATGATAACTTATTCTAGTTAATGCCAGATCACAAAAATTAAAATCAAATCGGTTTTAATTTTACTAATATGACTAATTAATTTAGAAATAATTACAAAATTGAAAATCAAATCGGTTAATTTGAAAACTTCAAAAAATTATGGAAAGATTTTGAAATGAGTTTAAAATTATGGAGAGTATTAAAACCTTTAAAATTTGTTGAAAGATTGGTCAATTTTCGAATTTAAAAGGAGTTTAAATATGTTAATTAAAAAGGAGTATAAATTTTGTAGTTTTAAGTTTAAATTTGGTCATACATAAAGATAGAAATAATTTGAAATATCTTGATTCATGGGAATAATAATGTTAATAAATTATGAAAAGTTGTCATGTTTAATAATGTTGGTGTATGATGTCAGTAGTTTAGTATCTAGTGTCTGTAATCGTGTTAGTTTGATTTGTATTGATGTTTTAGTTAACTTGTCTCACAAGTTCGCCTAGTATAAGCGAACTTGTGGAACAAGCGAAGTTATCAACAACTTCGCCTAGCTTGTTAGGCGAAGTTGTCGATAACCATATAAGCTAGGTTACGGCTTATTTTGTAAGTAACAATTCAGTACGTGTAATTGGTGATTGAGATATCACGTGTTATTAGTTGCAATATAACGTGTCTTTTGCGCATTGTAACGTGTGTTTGCTTGTGTTTAACGTATATCGCTTCTACGCTCGTATCGTCTTACGTAGGGATTCAGCACCTACGTAGAACGACATATTTCCGTATAGATCCGGCTGGGAACCTACAATTGGTATCAGAGCGTTTGCTCGTGATTGTGTGGTTCGGGATTATCACACGGGTGTAGAAATCGTTCCGTTCGACTATTCGCGGGACGAGTTTACGTTGAAATACCGAGTTATTGTGTCCTACTCACCTTCCTCCATCAAAAGCAACCCATTGCACCTTCGAATACCTCGCAATTCGTCAAAATCAAACCTGCAAAAACCTTGTGTTCATCAGGCGAAGTTGCCGCCACTGTTTGTAGGGTTTAGGCGAAGATATAAGTTTAAGCGAAGTTATCATTAACTTCGCCTACCTCACAAGTTCGCTTAACTTAAGCGAAGTTGTCACCAAGCGAAGTTAAGATTTAAGCGAAGTTATCATTAACTTCGCCTACTGGTACTGTTCAGAATTAAAAAAAAAATTATTATTGAGTTTCTTTGTGTGTTCGAGCCGTATTTCTTTCAAAGATGACTTCTATAAACATTACGGAACTGGTGAAGATGGAGGTGGATGCAGGTTCAGCTACTAAGGCTCCGAAAATGCTTAAGGGTACCGATTTCGTGGCTTGGAAAGATCGGTTTGAGCAGTATGTTAAATATCAAGATGCTAAGATGTGGGTGTGCATTCAAGATGGATACATTCCACCAACGGCCCTATTTGAGGGTCGTGATCAAATAAAGAAATACAGTAAGATGGATGAGGAGGAGAGAAAAATGTATGAGGCAGAGAGTAAAGCTCATGCGGCTATCACCATGGCTCTTCCACAAGAGATTCTTCACACTTTCAGGAAATACAAAACCGCTAGAGAGCTATGGGAAGCATTGGAAAACCGATATGAAGGTAATGTGGGAATACGTGCATCCAAAATTAAGCTACTAAAAACCCAATTCTTGGTGTTCAAATATCTGAAAAATGAATCACTTGATGATATCATCACAAGATATTATCACCTGATGACTGAACTCAGCAATTATTCCATTGTTTACAAAGAAGAGGAGATAGTAGAGAAACTTCTTGATGCTCTTCCACCGAAATGGGAAATGTACACTGTGTTGATGAGAGAAGATAAAGAGTTTGCCGATTTTGACTTGGAAACGGCAGTCAATAAATTACAAACTTTTGAACTTAACATGGTTCGGAAAGAGACACCAACTGATCAGGTTCAGGATCCGGGAATGTATGGTGCAAAAGTTAGTTCAAGTTCAACTTCAAGATCAAAATCAACTGCCTACCACTCAAAGGGAGACTCAAGCTCAAATTCAACTCAAGATGGTCATGTGACTCTTAACATGGATGGTGATGTATGTTTTGTAGCTGGAGGAAGTAAGTCTTCAAAATCTCAAGCCACAACTGGTAGTTTTCCTTCAAATATTCCGACCAACAACTACTCTCAGATGCCCATGAGTGTTAAATCAGCTGAACAGCAGTTTGCTCTCTATGCATCTTTTATTGCTTCTTACGAAAACTACATCAAAGGTAAAATAGTCGATCCCGCAACTTTGGATGAAGACTATGATCAGATTGATGCTGATGATCTAGAAGAGATGGATCTGCAGTGGCAGATGGCAATGATAGTAAGAAGGGTTAAAAGGTTCATGAAGAAAACAGGTAGAAAGTTCATTGGCGAAAGACCAGGGTTTGACAAATCAAATGTTAGATGTTATAACTGCCAACAGAATGGTCATTTTGCAAGAGAATGTACAAATGAAAGAGTTGAACGCAGTCAAAACAGGCCTGCACAACAGAGTGGTGGAGGTAGTGAAAATAAGGCTATGGTATCTAGACACAATAGTGGGTATAACTGGAATCTACAAGTTGAGGAAGACTTCGAACAGGCAAATTTGGTGAACATCGAAACTGCAGGAAGTGAGAAAGTGACTGGAGAAAATCAAGCTTACATGGTAGAAGTGAACGATCAGCTTTCTGAGGTAAGTTCTGAACTCCCTTGTACGAAATGTGAAAATCTGTCTGAACAATTGAAAACAATAACTGATCAGTTTGTTAGTTTGGACGCTCAATTTAAAACATTAAAAGAAGATCATCATTACACTAAAACTAGAGAAAACAGTTACTCGGTAAAAATAAAAGCTAGTGAAAAGGATATCAGAAGTCTTAAAGCCAGTCTTGCTGAAAAAATACAAGTAATTGATCTTAGTTACGAAGTGTTAGAAGAAAAAACCAAGCTAATTGCTGACAGGGATAAACAGATAGCTGATTACCAGGTAAAAGTGGTGGAATTAAACAGAAAAATTGAACAATTTAGAAACTCCTCAGCAATGCTTGATCACATCGTAAGTGTTCAACGTTCCCCAGTTAAAAAAGGGGGAATTGGATATTCTGAAGTTCCACCACCATATAACCATAACTATACGTATGATCCTAGTAATCAGAAATCTGTTGATGTTGAAATTGGTCAGACAGTTCCTGTTAAGGTTACGATTAAAGATCCAGAAGTTAGTAAAAGCGAAACGAGTAAGCCTGTTTCGAATGTTAAGATTTCTGTTCCTAGTTCTGTCTCATCAAATTCGGACAAGACATCCGAGTCTAGTGAGACAAAAGAAGAGGTAGTGCTACTAAAACGTGGAGAGGACTATAAACCAACTGAAAAGAATTCTCCACTAAAACCGTATGTCCCACCATATGTTAGACAAACGGGCAGTAATGCAACCTCAACATCTGAAACAACTGTTGAGACGAAAGTTGAACACAGGAGTTGTTTCAAATGTAATCAAATAGGACACCTGATTGCTGATTGCCCTCTAGATCAGAGATTCAGAGGTATGAGGCCTCCGAAAACTGAGAATAAACCAAACAGTAATTATTATAATAGACAGAATGCAAATTCACCAATGTTCAGACATTGGACTAAACCAAGATTTCAAAGATGTCAATCTCAGTTTTTCCCTGTTAACAACCAAACCACTGGTTACAATTCATTTAAGTCACGAAGGTTTAGATGGCCTCATAGTCAATCTCCAAGAAGGTATCCTTTCAGAACTTACATAAGTCATTATCAAACTGACTTTGGACGACCAAAGTACGGGATGCAGTTTAACAGATTTAATCGACCCAAGACCAGTAGGTCTTGGGTCCCCAGATTTTAATCCTTTTCTTTAATTGTGCAGGAACAGTTGAACAGGGCTGTAAACAATCTGTGGGTTGTGGATAGCGGATGTTCCCGGCACATGACTGGTAACAAGAATTTGTTACACGATTGGAAACTTGTTCAGGGAGGTAGAGTAAGTTTTGCAGGAGAGAGCGGTGGTAGAATTACTGGGATTGGAACTGTGACAAATGGTAAAATGAAGTTAGAAAAGGTGAATTACGTTGAAGAGTTGAAGCATAATTTGTTGAGTGTATCTCAAATCTGTGACAAAGAGTACACGGTGCACTTTACCAAAAATGAAGCGATTGTACTGTATCCTGGCTTCAAGATACCAGAGGCATGGATAGTGATGAAGGCTCCAAGGGAAAAGAACACATACGTAATGGATATGAGGTCGACTGAGATGGCAACAGATGAGTCATGTCTTCTGTCAAAAGCAACTGAATCAGAGTCCGAGCTATGGCATCGAAGAATGGGGCATATACATCTTCGAAAAATGAACTACATTGTCAAGAATGGGCTGGTGCTTGGTGTTCCCTTGAAAAATTTTAACTTTGAAGACCAATGCTTATCATGCAAGAAGGGAAAGCAACACAAGAAACCTCATCTCCCCAAGAAGTTTAATTCAATAGTCAGCACCCTAGACTTACTCCACATGGATCTCTTCGGTCCCGTGAATGTAAAGAGTCTAGGTGGAACATCATACTGCTTGGTGATAACTGATGATTATTCTCAATACTCTTGGGTATACTTTCTGAAGACAAAAGATGAGACGGTTCAGTTTGTTATTAACCTGATAACCAAGGTTGAAAATGTTGTGGGGAGAAAGGTTAAGTTCATCAGGAGTGACAATGGGACAGAGTTCAAGAACTACCAGATGGAGATGTTCTGCTTACAGAAAGGGATAGACCACCAGTACAGCGCCCCGTACACTCCGCAACAAAATGGGGTGGCTGAGAGGAAGAATAGGACGCTAATTGAAGGAGCTAGAACTATGCTGGCTGATGCTAAACTTCCCGTGGTGTTCTGGGCTGAAGCAGTTGCAACAGCCTGTTATATCCTTAATCGTGTTCTAACTATTAAAAGGCTAAATAAAACTTGTTATGAACTTATGCATGGTCGAAAGCCAAACCTGAATGGTCTCGAACCATTCGGGTCCCCATGTACGATATTAAAGACAACCTCAAAATTTGGTGAGAAAGCCGACGAAGGTATTTTAGTCGGATATGTTGTTGGGACACCCAATAGACGAGTCTTTAATCTATCGACCAGCAAGGTTGAAGTGGTATGTAACTCTGACATCACGAGTTACAAACCACCAATGCCCAGCACGGGACCCGCTGAAGCTTTTGACTATGATAGACTGTTTAAATCTTTTAATGTGCCTTATTTGGATTGTGCAGTAGTTGATGAGAGAATTGCCTCACAGATCATGTATGACGAGGAAGAAAACATTGTGCTACGTCGACGACACGATGAAAGTCAACCTTCTACGTCAAGTGCCGTTAATGCACCTGCCGCCTCTACTGAAGAAGAATTTTACAACCCTTTTCACTCTCAACAACAATCACCCATTGATGAACTCTCTTCGAACCTGGAAGACAATCTGCAAGTCAGTTCGGTTCCGACTACTGGAGTCCACAAAAATCACCCTTTAGAGAACGTGATAGGTGATCTGTCTGACGGTGTACAAACAAGACGAAGCTTGAATGAGCACACTTGTGTTTACGCAAGCATCAAAGAAACAGGTATCATTAACGAGTGCTTGTACACCTGCTTCATCAGCCAGATTGAACCAAAGAACTATCAAATGGCTCTAAAAGACAACTCCTGGGTGGAAGCCATGCAAGAAGAGTTAGCCCAGTTCGAGAAGATGGAGGTATGGAAATTGGTTGCAAAACCGAAGAATGTGCATGCGATTGGCACCAAATGGGTTTTCAAATGTAAGAGAGATGAGAAAGGTATAATTATCAGGAACAAGGCGAGGCTGGTCGTTAAAGGGTTCAATTAGCAAGAAGGGATCGACTACAATGAAGTGTTTGCTCCTGTGGCAAGATTGGAAGCGATTCGATTGTTTTTGGCATTTGCTGCACACAATGAGATGAAGGTGTTCCAGATAGACGTGAAAAGTGCGTTTCTTAACGGTAAAGTCGATGAGGTTGTGTACGTTGAGCAGCCACCAGGTTTTCTTGACCCAGATTTCCCGATCACGTGTACAAACTAAGTAAAGCTCTATACGGATTACATCAGGCCCCTCGTGCCTGGTATGCAACTTTATCTGATTACTTGCTTGAGAATGGGTTTGAACGAGGAAAGATCGACAGCACACTGTTTGTTAAGAGAAAAGGGGGAGACTTTCTTCTGGTTCAAGTCTACGTGGACGACATCATCTTTGCTGCATCAAAATCGACATGTGTCAGGATTTTGAAGTAGTCATGAAGAAGAGGTTTGAAATGAGTGCAATGGGTGAATTAACTTTCTTTCTAGGCTTGCAGGTTGATCAGAAGAAGGATGGGATGTTCATCCATCAGACTAAATATGTCCAAGACGTTCTCAAACGCTTCAAGATGGAGGACAACACTCCATTTGACACTCCAGTTTGCGTCAATCACAAACTGGGTGCTGATTCAGACAGTGATGCAGACGTGGACCCCACCCAATATCGGGCAATAATAGGTTCTTTAATGTATTTAACTGCATCTAGACCTGATATTATGTTTGCAGTTTGTCTTTGTGCTCGTTTTCAGGCCAACCCAAAGGAATCTCACATGAAGGGTGTGAAAAGGATATTGCAGTATCTCAAGGGCAAGCCTAAGCTGGGGTTGTGGTACACGAAAGGGGGAGACTTGGAATTGATCGCTTACACGGATTCTGACTATGGAGGATGCAATCAGAATCGGAAGTCGACAACTGGTGGATGCCAGTTTCTGGGAGGAAGATTGGTGTCATGGCAATGCAAGAAGAAGACCTCGGTAGCCATTTCTACCTGTGAAGCAGAATACATGGCAGCATCAAACTGCTGCTCCCAGGTTCTTTGGATACAACAGCAATTGCGCGATTACGGTCTGAATTTCACTCAAACTCCTATTTGTGTAGATAACACTGCTGCAATCTCAGTAACTAACAATCCCGTAAAGCATAGCAAAACTAAACAAACTGACATTCGTCACCATTTTATACGGGATTGTGCTGAGAAGAAATTAATAGTGCTCGAAAAGGTTGATTCGTTAGATAATTTCGCTGATTTGTTTACTAAAGCGTTTGACAGAACTCGTTTTCAAAACCTTGTTGAGCTTAATGGGATGATCAATCCCAAGTAACCGTGTTTTTCGTTTTTACTTAAAAAAAAATCACTATCGCTTAGAATTATGTCGGTTGCTTCAGTTTGAAGGACATATCTTCATATGTGTTTGGTCCTTACTTCTACCAGTAGATTATGAGGATAGCCATTAACCAGATGACTGAAAGTGACCGGGGCGGTTCATGATGTGGTTTTATTCTTTCGCTGAAAAATAGTCGTTCATACTTAGTTAGAAGGACACATACTCGTATGTGGTCGGTCCAGCTGATCCATTGGATCTTCCGGATAGCCGTTTACCTGAAGACTTTGACTTGATCGGGGCGATAGAGTTTAAATTTTTTGGGGGAGATGAAATAATTTTTCAAGTCTGTAACTTCGTAAGAAGTTTCTTTACTATGTTTAAATGAAAATTGATCCAACCTTGGAAAGTGATAGACAAACTAATTCTGTGTGCTTCACTAGTGAAGTTATTAGGCCTAAAAGACTTTAGAGCAGTCGTTGTATGTTATGGTAGCTTTTTATGGTGCGTAAAAGTTGAAGTGATACTAACTAAATCCTCTCGATTTAAAGGGACAACTCATTAAGAGTTGTGTATGTCTACATATATATCTTTCCGAATGATAGGCAGAAAAGTGATTACCCAGTCATACACGAGCCCGTGAGTGTTCTGATTCGCGAGAAGATAGTGTGTCAAGAAACTGCAGTGGTCCAGATTCGGGACTTGCAGTAGTCTACTGTTTTGAGGCTATGTAAATCTTTTGCGTAAAAAAAAAATTATTAAGCCTTTTGAAGTCTATTATGTAATACTTATCAATCAAGAGGCAAGATCGAGGACGAGACGAAGACACTAAAAGATCAAGATGTGTTTACAGCTTAATCAGACACTACGGGTCGAGGTCAACTCGGGGTGACTTGGGGAAAGCCAAATAAGCTTTGAGAATAGATAGGAGGCATCACAATCTCTGATGTGGTGTCCATTTATATTTTGAGCTTAATTGAACCTAGCCCGTATCACAGAAGCGATGAAAACCATACTAAGTTGTTTACCTGCTTACAACCTGTTTCTTTATGTCATAATACAGCTGAACATGGATCTATGTGACAGTCATTTAATTAGTATGATTCCTGTTCGGATCTTTTCTAAAACATGTAAGTCCCTGTCAAGACTGAAATTTGATCCCGTGTTTTTATTTCTAAATTTTATTTTACTTATGTCGTTTTATGGTTTTATACCTGGTTACTTGTTATTTGATCGTAACATTTTACCCTTTAAAAGAAGTTTTAAAAGTTAATGGCATAACGTCCTAATTATATGGGTTTGTTGTGTAACGTCCTAATTTTATGGTTTTATATCAAGCGAAGTTGTTATACTTAGGGGAACTTGTTAACAGGCGAAGTTAAGGGGTAAGCGAAGTTAGCCCCAACTTCGCCTGTGTAACTTTGACCCTATATAAAGAATTTTTCTAGTCAAACTCTTTATTATTTTCAAAATCTAGCGAAGTTGTGTATTAACCATCGGCGAACTTGTTATACTCGATTCAAACCTTGTTATCTTTTCTCAATTTCGATCCGTATTAAAGGTGTGTTGGGTCGGGTTAATGTATAATCATTGTCAATCAAGTTAATAAGATGCCGTTTCTATCCGATACGAGATCTTGTTCTTACAAACTTTTGAACACCCAATTTTCATACTTATTTTAACGTGTTCATAACTAATGTGATCGTCTAGATCGCTTTAGTGTCATGTCTGTATCGTCCACAATCAACAAATTCACCAAATTCACCATTGTTTGCCGTCTAAACCTTTTCCGTTTCAGTTCAGGCGAAGTTATGGTTTAGGCGAAGTTGTTCTCAACTTCGCCTAAGGCTTAACTTCGCCTGTTACTTTAACTTTTAATTAATCTGGTGCAAAGTTGTTCAATGGAGAAGTTATGTTTAGGCGAAGTTGTCCTTAACTTCGCCTTATACCTAACTTCGCCTGTTTAATTATTTCATTTAAAATTATATTAACCGTTATAAGGCGAAGTTGTAGTAAAGGCGAAGTTATTCACAACTTCGCCCTTTCCCTAACTTCGCCTACACAGAATCAATCATAACTTCGCTCATGGTAACAGGCGAAGTTGTGATCCGCTTTGACGATTCTCTAACTTAGACCGTTTGTGGTGCAGATATGGCAGCTGTTGCAGGAGCCGGTGGTGCCGGTGGTGACGATGGAGGAGATAACAATCGTCAGTTTTTCCCGGGGCATAATATGTACATTACTTTGGACCCGGATGCGAGCGGTGTTGATGATTTTCGCGAGATCATCACGTTTCTTATCCACTTGCGTATCTTCCATGCTATTACTACAACACTGCCCATCTCCTTACCAAATATAGAAGATTTCTGGCAGACAGTTGAATATGATTACAGAGTCGAGCCCCCAGTTATGCGTGCTACGGTTAACAATCAGGTAGTGCAGTTCTCGTCAGAACAGATACGGGTTGCTCTGCAGTTTGGGGATGAAACGAGAGATGATCCTACAGACTTCGTGGCTCCATTCAGAGATGGTGTTTTTTTTAAGAATGGGCTATTCTGGTCCATTGGGGGATACTCAGAGACGCAAGGGATTTTTATTAGACCAATGGCGCTTTCTCATGCACGTGATGATCGTGTGTATGTCGGGTAGAAAGGCTGGTACGGATGGAATGGGTGCGACCATGCAGTCGGCAATGACTGCACTGACTTACAACAAGCGTTATAGCTTCAGTCAGATGGTGTTCTATGAGATAGATCGTCAAAGACGAGCGGTGGCGCGTGAGAGATTCTTGATGTACCCAAGATTCCTTCAAATGATCTTGAATCACGTGGCTCCCACGTTACCTCAGCGCCGTCTGATTCGATATGTGGAGAGTGTCAGCAAGAGGATCTTCGCCCAGTGTAGATCGTCAAGTGCCAGAAGTAAACCAGAGCTCCGTCCTCGCCATACTCCGTTATTTGGGTACTTGATCAACCCGGAGTATGTTGCAGCTCGTGGGGACGAGTTTCGGGATCCGGCACCGCAACAGGCAGGAGCACCTCAACCACCACCTGTGGTACATCATTCACTGCCTGCTACACCTGTTGTGGCACCGGAGGAACACGTCGACCTTGAAGCGGCTTTTGGCGGCCAAGGATTTTTCGATATGGAACGTGTTGATCCAAAGGAAGAGGTACATGTCTCGTCTGCACAGGTTACGAGTGTGGATGTGTCGATGGTAGCTATGACTGTGGCTGTGTCTGAAAGAACTGATTCTGACTCCTCAAACGATGATGTGGCTGAAGCAAGACAGATTCTGATTACTCAAGAAAGAATTCATGGGAAGAGAAAGCGAGACACAGATGATAGTGAATCAGATTTTGAGGAGGATTTGCATCGGTTGGTTCGTCGGGCGAGAACGGGTGAAGGTGAGAGCTCGAGGGTGGTTCGTTTTTCTCCACCCGCACTGTCTGGTATGACTATGGTCCCTACATCATTGACATTTACAGGGCCGATCACCTCGGGTGTTCCCGTGTTGACTACCTCATCTTCCTTCGGCATACCACCCACTACGTTCCAACTCTCGGCTCCAGAGATTGTGTCCTTGCCACCTCCAACTCTTACTCCATTGGAGGTCGTTGCAAGATTTGTTGAGTCGACGGTTGTTGCCACCGCGGGATTATCTGTTACGATACCACCTGCGGTTACGTTTCCACCTATCTCTGTTGTTCCGGTTACCTTGGGAATCCCTCCTCCGTACGCTCAAGACATTTCACATATGAGGTTTGATTTTGATGCAACCTTATTCGACTTGGAAAGAATAGCAGCTCTTGAAAGGGTCGTGGCAGAACAGTCAAGAGTAAATCTGATCCAGACTCACGCTATTCAGCGCCTCGTTGCAGAGAATCAGATTCAGTCGTCCCTCATGATTGAGCATGGTAAAATTTTTGATGCCTTGAAACAGTTCTTGGCATCTCAGGGAGAAACGAGCTGTAAGGGTGACGAACTAAGGACGAAGAAGAGAAACGATCGAGACGATGATCCCAATGCATCGAAAGATGCAGGTGGAGAGTTGCCAAGAACTGAACAAGCTCTTGGGACTTCCACAACTCAGGGGGAGTCAACTGGTGCAATTGGTGGATCAGGGGGTGATGACGTGGTGGTAGTGGATGCTGAGGAGGTGTTGGGTGATGATGTTATAGGTGATGACGATGTGTTACCGTTGGAAGAGATTGAGAAGATTGGGGCTGAGATTGTGATTGACAATGAAGTCGAAGAAGGAGAGATTGTGGAGGATAATATTGAGCATGAAATTCCGGCAGTTGAAAAGTCAGATTTGGGTCAAGATACGGAATGTAATGAGACTGAATGGGAAGAGCAGCCAAGATGGAAAGAAGGCTACGCTCAGTGGTTCGTAAAGACGAAGAAACCGGCGGTCCCTACTATGTTCAAGAAAAGTTACAACATCAAAGGGTATGCTGAATCGAAAAAGGGGATTATTTGCTGGTTATATGATGAGCAGTTGAGGCTCTTTGTGATTAAACGTTATGATGGGGTTCAGTATTTCAAGAGATTGTTGAGGTCGTTGAATACTTTGCCGGAGTGTGAGGTGAAGGACTTAGCCAAGTTGGGGTTGATAAACAGAAGTGATGATAATATGGCTAGGATTATTGTAAAGATAGTCTGGAAAGAAAGCATAAAGGAGAAAAAGTTTGAGCTGTTGAAACCGCAGAAAGGAAAGCTCGTTGAAGATAAAGACAGAGGAATGAGAGCTGATGGCAAGCCTTGGATGATAATGAAGTATAAGCCGATCCGTTGCTTAAAAGAAGTGCCGATGAAACAAATGCCCAAGGATGTGCTAAAGGATCTGAAATGGTGGTATGTTGATAGTGAAACGGCTGAAGCAGTGATGGAGGATGAGGATGAACAAGAGTTGCTGAGAGTGTATGACCCTATGCACTTGGTGAATTTGTCTCAAGCAGACTTGTTGGTGCTGAACGAGAAAAAGATATTTTATATTCCTGCCTGGAAAGAAGAAGCAAAGAAATATCAGAGAGTAGTTTCGGTTTGTGTCAGAGAAGGAGTACATGCTTGAAGATGGGTGACTCGAGTTTTGAGATTACAAGACACGTGATTGAAGATAGAGATATAAAGCTACTGCCAAGGGGGAGTCTGTTGGTGTATGATGTCAGTAGTTTAGTATCTAGTGTCTGTAATCGTGTTAGTTTGATTTGTATTGATGTTTTAGTTAACTTGTCTCACAAGTTCGCCTAGTATAAGCGAACTTGTGGAACAAGCGAAGTTATCAACAACTTCGCCTAGCTTGTTAGGCGAAGTTGTCGATAACCATATAAGCTAGGTTACGGCTTATTTTGTAAGTAACAATTCAGTACGTGTAATTGTTGATTGAGATATCACGTGTTATTAGTTGCAATATAACGTGTCTTTTGCGCATTGTAACGTGTGTTTGCTTGTGTTTAACGTATATCGCTTCTACGCTCGTATCGTCTTACGTAGGGATTCCGCACCTACGTAGAACGAGATATTTCCGTATAGATCCGGCTGGGAACCTACAAATAATATTCAATAAATCATATGTGCCGAATATATTTATAAATGATGGATAAAACGGTTATTTAATTTATGATATGTTAAGTATTGATTATTAGAAATTATGTCAATTTGAATATTGTGTTCTAAAATAACGCGATTATTATTTTAGTATTAATTAATAATTAATATTCACTTAAATTAAAGTAAGATTACATTACAATTATGACAAGTATTTTTAGTTTGACAAATAGTTTTTTGAATATTAAAATGATAACTTATTCTAGTTAATGCCAAAACACAAAAATTAAAATCGAATATGTTTTAATTTTACTAATATAACTAATTAATTTAGAAATAGTTACAAAAATGAAAATCAAATCGGTTAATTTGAAAACTTCAAAAAATATGAAAAGATTTTGAAATGAGTTAAAATTATAGAGAGTATTAAAACCTTAAAACTTTGTTAAAAGATTGGTTAAATTC
>NW_027500084.1:0-100011 GCF_021521415.1 Bidens hawaiensis | reverse complement strand
AAAACAAAATTGATTACCATAGATGTTGATTCATACATAAATCGACTACCAAAGACGTTCAATCACACCTAAGTCGATCATGCCCTAATTCTGATTTCCGTAACATGTGATGATTCGAAACATAACGAAGCCATGATCAAGTTATTTTTTCAAACATCAATTTCAATTTTGTATCGTTAACAGTTTCATAATTTGTATACAATTATTTGTAAATGAATCGGATTATTAACAACCCTCAAAATACCCTACACTACCCTACATAAACACCTTATGTACATTAAATCTTTCCAAATCACTCTACACTTCATATACACATATAATTTAAGCATAAGTCGTAGCTAACAATTCACAACAATGATATACAAAAGTAGTTATCATCATTCACCTTTTAGACACAACTACATGTAGATAAATAAAACAAGTTATCAAAAATTTTGTTTAAACAACTACATGTAGCACTATACATCGCCCTGTGCAAATTTATTGAACCCTACACTGCCTTACATAATTTAGAAACAACTACATGTAGTCAGATAAACTATATGTCACATACATTGCCCTACACAAGTTTATTGAACCACACATTAGTATCACAACTATCCTACACTTTCATACATCACTCAAACTATCTTACAACAACATACAAAAACACAAATTATGTTCAATAAATCTTTTCCAAAACGTCCCTACAATGATATACAAACATACATATTGTTAACAGACGTGCGTGTATCACAATTCCCTACATTAACCTACAATATATAGACTTCCATAAACACAAAATTAACGTATATTTGATAAATATGGAAATATGAAAACAACTTTTGATATCTTTGGGAAATATGAAAAACTGATGATGGTAGCATGATTATGGGAATTTTGGATTACAATCCACAATTTCAACGTATCTTCTAAACACAAAATTACTACACTACCCCTTGTAATTAAAAAGACATTAAAACAATTAATTGTTATTACAAAAATGCCAAAATCAATGTAGGTCATTGATCAATCTAATCAATGGTTATAAATAACTTCTCACACTAATATGATTTCTCCACTGAACCATTGTCACACACCCATCTTAGACCTGGGTGTGTGACCATCAGTTAGTACTGTTTTTGTAAATAAATCAGAGATAGGTTTAATGCGGAAATACTTGCGTGAAATAAAATATTAATATTTACATATCAAAGACGGGATTATAAAATACCCGTTTAATGTTTACACAATATCCATTGTTTATATAAACCACCATTCAAGTTAATATTTAATAAAATGATCTGAGCCATCACATCGCCTACTAGCCACTTCGTTATCCCAAGCGTCTATTCTTCATTACCATCTAAAACAGTTTAAAAATACGTCAGCAACACATGTTGGTGAATAAGCTGGCGCATAAAATATAATATTTACTTAATTACCCCTCGAGACATAACTTAGGTCTCGGCCTATCGTGGCTTAGGTATAATCAAGTTAAAAACTTAAAAACACCAATTATAAACTTAAGCTCAACTCGAAACCCTTCAGAAAACACCACAGCATTCGAGGTCACTTAGCTACCATCAGTATACACATGATTACCCTCTCTTGGACATAACTTAGGTCCGGACCATCGTGACAGAGGCATATAACCAAGTGTGGCGCGGTGTGCCACCGTCTAACCACATATGTAAGGATTCAAACAAACGGACACGACAACCTGAGGGCCAACGATTACTTTTGTTCATAATGTTTTAGAGATACGTAATATCATGTAATCAATTTATTTGACTCGATTAATACAAGTTATAAAAGTTGGGCGTATTCACCTTTGGAAAAGATCAGCTACACTTCACTATCGGTTCGTCTTTTGCTATCTCAAACTTATAATACAAGTATAACCTTTTGTTATTACTAGATCTTTAATCTAGCTTTAGAACTAAAGTATATTTTTGTATAAATTTTACCTCGATTATATTTTCTTTATGAACCTTTTAGTTCAAAACAACATTTCTTTATTTAAGATATTCAAAATTTAGTTTTACAATATCATTTATATTTGTAACACTACATTCTTCATCTCGAAGAAACGTATACTTTATCTCTTTATTTTATTGTTTAAAATAATTTAAATAATATTAATTAACAAATATTATATTTATATCTTTATTTTTTTTGATATTTTCTTTGTTATATTTTCTTTTGTTTACTTTCGAAGTATCGAGTATACCCGCGACTAGGGTCTAAGCCTTTTATATTATATTAATATTTTATTCGGACATTACCTCTACCTTGTTTGGCTTATAATTTTCTAGACTCTCGGGTAGCACTTCGACGCTTTCACGTTTCTCGATAATCTTGATCAATACTTCTTGGCACGCGAATCAATGTACGTTGGTCGTCGGGCCTCATTGGCACGCACTTCGAGGCAGCATCGAGTCGTCTCTTGATGGTCGTCGGGCCTTGTTGGCACGCACTTCGATATTTGGAACATCGGGTTTTCGGCATAGATTTCGAGGTAGGGTCGGGGCACGCTTATCGAGGTATAGAGATGATGATTTCTAGTGAGAGAGTGATGTAAACTTAGAGGTGTGATGAATGAATGGGCTGGTGGCCCTATTTTTAGCCACTGATCTCCCGTCGCGATACGCGATAGGTCTTGATAAGGATCCATTGCATATAACGATGAGTTAATGGATCCTTTTATTATATTTTATTGAATCGCGATACGCGGTGGACCTATTTGGAGGTCATCGCGTATCGCGACTAGGCTTGTACCGTAACCTAGTAGGATTGCCACGTGGGCCACGTGGCTGGAACGCAGCGCCACGTCGAGGGTCACGTGTCATCGCCTGTCAGACCCAGGTCATCGCGATACGCGATGACGTTGTGCCTTTCGGATGTCGCGTATCACGTTGCCGCCCATTCTTGGCTTTTGTAATATACCCATAGCGATACGGGATTGGTTTTCTTCTGATCCATCTCGCAGGAAAACAGATTTTCACTTTTGATCCTTAACTTTGAGCACTTGTTAATTTTGATCCGAAATTTTCACGGTGTTACAACCATCCCCTATAATATATATAAACGAAACCTTTAAATCCTAAGTGTCGCTCTCTGGTCGCTCCCCCATTCTATTAAGCCACCAGATTGCTTTATTCTTCAATGGTGAGCTCTCATTGATTTAGCCCAGTTTTAACCCGGATAGCCTTACGAGTTATAATACCCCCTTTTTTAATCTTAATAAAAGTTGTTATTGGCTCCTTTTATATTTCATAGAAACATCCAAACGATTTACAATGAAGTGGCAGGTAAGCGGCAACAAGCTGCGCCACAACCCCCTTTTGGATAGCAAACCCAATCCGACTAAAAACAAAGTTTCGATTCTTATGGGCTTATACATTACTATACACAACTTTCTGAACCCTATTCAAAAGGTCCATGGCATCCAGAGCTAAGACACCAAAAGTGTCAAAGGCGAAGGGGATAAACACGTGTTGATTCTCCAAACAATCTCTCTCGTGTTTAGCAACCTTGCTCGATGCCGCCTTCAATGTTGCCTGGCCTGCTACAAATCCAGTGTCCCTAATCCCAACAAGAGGGGACACTCATGTGAGGTCGACACAAGCATGTTTTCCCCCTACCCACCCAAAAACAAGTATATCGGCCGGTCGTAATGTAGATCTTCCTTCTTGAGGATCCGTAAGAAAGTTTACGGGGGCTTCCTTTTTAGCCGAAATTCCGGCTCGTTTAAGAACATCGGAACATCCCTCACCAAATCATGCTTGTACTTAAACCCAGGCAACTCTTTGCAGTGAACCGCATGCTCGCCAAAAGAATCCAAACAAACCTTACTGCAAACTGGGCACAGTGTAACACCCCGACCAAAGGCGGATTATACATCGGGGCGCCACATATTGTTTCATTACTCGTGACACTATTGGGTGTCAATATTTAATAAATACATTCATTCGCGCACGCACAAGGTATACATAAGATAACATAATCATCATAAATCAATATATTATAAATCATAATATTCGAACAGCAATAACTTGTCTTGATACATTTTAATCTAGGTCCAAAATAAAGAAAACTTCCTAGGTTATCTCGAGCTCCAAAACAGCTACTGCAAACCTTAACATGTGTTAAAATAAAACGTCAAACACTTGCGTGTTGGTGAGAAATCAAGTTTAATAGTTAATACATAGATAACAATAAATCTGCGCGCAACATGTGTATGTCTGGTTTTCAACAGGGGTGTAATCTGATCGGGACCAACTCTAAGATTCATAGACTGCCAGTGCTCACAATTGAGCTCACAAACAAGACAAACTGTGCATGTGTAAACAAAAGAGAAAATCATAAACGATAGTTCTCCCGTGTTCATCTAATGGTACCATGAGAACTGCGGAATAGACCGACAAGACGGTTAATGATCCACACATACAAATAAACAGCCAAGTCTACGTCCTCAACACATGGGATACTGCGCGACTAAAGTTCATAAACAGTTTAAGACTCTAAGTTTGTATGAACACATGAACATCCCAAAATATTAAAAATAAAAGGGATTAGGTACGAGATTACTCACTTGATAATCGGTGTGAAGATAGGTAAAGCAAGAACCAAACAAGCAAAGTTAACCTATAATTAAAGATTATTGTTTTAACGATTTGTTTTAATGTCTTGATTATAAGTTAGCATAATTAATAAGTAAATTATTATATAATATATATTACCGGAAAAGCAGGGTAGAACAGGGAGGAAGACGGAGGCAAAGAGAGGAGACGGCAGAGGACAAGGACGAGAGCAAGGAGAAGATTTAAATTAAGCGTTTGTGTGTGATGTGTTAGGAAAAATAATATTATTATTTATAGAGAAACCCTAGGAGACATGAATCCAGAAAAAGGAGAAAAGATTCCAAGACAAACAGAACAAGACAAAACAAAAGATAACAAAAGATATCAAAAGCAAGTTCAGAAAAGTAAAAGATATCAAAAGATATGGTAGCAAGGAAAAAGAGAAAAAGGCTGACAGGGAACAGTAAAAAGGCATGGGCGGTTCAGATAAAGGTACTGGTCAAGCATGGAAAAAGCAGATCTCCAAAAGATAATGTCAGTCACTTTTTCTGCCAACCAATGGGGTTGGTGCGCATGCTGCGCCGAAAGTAACTTTTCAGACATAAGACAGGTTAGGTCAACAGCACAGAAGATAAGACATCACAAAAGCAAACGGCTAGATTAAACAGGAGAAAAGACTCAAGGGTTAAACGCGAGAAGGCATCGAGCGCGAAGGCAAAAGTGCGCGAGCGCGAAGGCAGACAGAACCAATCTTAACGCGTCGCGGGAAGAATTATATTTCTAAGCGCGCCGCGGGAAGAACTTCAATTCTAAGCGCGTCGCGAGAAGAACTATATTCCTTAGCGCGTCGCGGGAAGAACAGTATCCATAGCGCGCCGCGGGAAGAACTAAAATCCTTAGCGCGCTGCGAGGACAGTTCGTCTCGCGTATCGCAGTAACAGGTGGTCTTCACGCAGGCTTCCTTGTAAAGAGTCTGGCGCGTGGAGCTGCGCAGACAACCTTAGGCGGGAAGGAACAAAGGACAGAGAGGTTCAAGGCTTAAGGGCGGGACGGCGACAAGAGGGAAAAGAAGGCGGAAAGAGAGAAGAGGGACGGGACGGCGGGAAGGAAAAGAGAGAAAGAGGCGGGAAGGAAAATATATATTATTATTAAAAGTAAAATATAAGTAAAAATAAATATTAAATCATAAAAGAAAGAGATCGGATCAGAGAAACGGGTACCTGGGTCGGGTCGGATCGGGGCAGATGTCACAGTCTCCCCTACTTTAAGAAATTTCGTCCCGAAATTTATCTCGAAGTAGGTTGTGCAGAGAACAGGTGCGGGTACTTGATCTTCATTTGATCTTCCCTTTCCCATGTAAACTCGGCTCCGCGCTTGGACTCCCATCGAACTTTAACAATAGGGATACGACTGCGCTTGGTTTGCTTTACCTCGCGATCCAAAATCTCAACAGGCTTCTCAACGAAATGCATGGATTCATCAACTTGAACTTCATCAAGTGGTATGTGAAGGTTCTCGTCAGCTAAACATTTCTTGAGATTGGATACATGGAACGTTGGATGCACATTACTGAGCGCGGGCGGTAGGTCAAGTCTGTAGGCAACTTTTCCTACACGCGCGAGAATCTTGAATGGACCAACATAACGAGGAGCAAGCTTACCCTTCTTCCCAAAGCGGACAACACCCTTCCAGGGCGACACTTTGAGGAGAACAAGATCACCAACTTGAAATTCGAGAGGCTTTCGCCTGCGATCTGCGTAACTCTTCTGTCGGCTTCTGGCAGTCAGCAGATGATCACGGATCTTGGCGATTTTATCGGTTGTCTCTTGAACAAGTTCGGGTCCTGTGATTTGAGTTTCTCCCACTTCGCTCCAACAAATCGGGGAGCGGCACTTACGACCGTAAAGTGCTTCAAATGGGGCCATACCGATACTGGAATGATAGCTGTTATTATAAGAGAACTCGACCAGAGGTAGGTGTGAATCCCAATTACCTCCAAAATCAAGAACACAAGATCGAAGCATATCCTCAAGAGTTTGAATAGTTCGCTCAGACTGTCCGTCAGTCTGAGGATGATATGCCGTACTCATGTCCAAGCGAGTTCCTAACGCAGATTGGAGAGATTTCCAAAAGCGGGATATAAAACGGCCATCGCGATCGGATATGATGCTCAAAGGAGTGCCATGGCGGCAGACAATTTCCTTGACATAAAGCTGCGCGAGTTGCTCAACACGGTAGTTTTCACGAATGGGCAGGAAGTGAGCAGACTTAGTCAAACGATCCACTATTACCCAAATGCTATCATGTTTGCTTGCTGTCAAAGGTAACTTTGTAATAAAGTCCATCGCTACACATTCCCATTTCCACGTAGGAATTTCTGGTTGTTCGAGCAAACCAGATGGGCGTTGGTGTTCAGCTTTTACTTTAGAACAAGTCAGGCATTTAGCTACGAACACAGCAATATCCTTTTTCATACCGGACCACCAATAAGTAATGCGCAAATCCTTGTACATCTTATCAGCGCCGGGATGAATAGAATACCGAGATTTATGCGCTTCACTCAGGATATCAGCGCGAAGATTCTCATCAAAGGGAATCCAGATGCGATTGAGATAACAAAGAATTCCACTCAGATTAGGGACAAAGTGCGCTTCCGCGCCACACGCTAACTCGGCGCGAAGATTACCATTACTGATGGATGCGCGCTGCGCGTCACGAATGCGCGATTCAAGGTTGCTTTGGATCGGCGCGAAGTGAAGCTGCGTGCGCGGCAAGATACAGTTAAGCTGGCTGGGTTTTCGGCTGAGCGCATCGGCTACCACATTAGCCTTACCAGGATGATACCGGATCTCACAATCGTAATCGCTGATGAGTTCGTTCCATCGGCGTTGCCTCATGTTGAGTTCCTTTTGATCAAAGATATGCTGAAGGCTTTTATGGTCAGTGTAGAGGATACACTTAGTACCATAAAGGTAGTGTCTCCAGATCTTCAAGGCAAAAACAACTGCGCCTAGTTCGAGGTCGTGAGTTGTATAATTCTTTTCATGAACCTTGAGTTGCCTTAATGCGTAAGCGATAACCTTGCCTCGTTGCATAAGAACACAACCGAGACCTTGGTTGGTTGCATCGCAATACACGACAAAATCTTCATTACCCTCAGGTAACGCTAGAACAGGAGCTTCACACAACAAACGCTTGAGCGTCAGAAAGGCTTCTTCTTGCTTCGAGCCCCAAATATACTGTTTACCTTTGTGCGTCAGAGCTGTTAAAGGCAATGCGATCTTCGAGAAGTTCGAAATGAAGCGCCGGTAATAACCAGCTAAGCCCAGAAAGGAACGGATCTCGGTAGGAGTGGATGGCGTAATCCAGTTCTTGATTGCTTCAATCTTGGATGGGTCGACGTGAATACCCATCTTGTTCACAACATGGCCAAGAAACTGTACTTCATCAGACCAGAATTCACACTTGGAGAGCTTGGCAAAGAGCTGCTCGGTTCGAAGCTTTTGCAACACCAACCGAAGATGTTGCTCATGCTCGGCCTTGGTCTTAGAATAAATCAGAACGTCATCGGTAAACACAATCACGAATTTATCCAAGAAAGGCCTACACACCCGATTCATTAGATCCATGAAAACGGCGGGTGCGTTGGTTAAACCGAAGGACATGACCAAGAATTCAAAATGGCCATAACGAGTTCGAAAAGCAGTCTTCGGAACATCTTCATCGCGGATGCGCAACTGGTGATAGCCAGAGCGGAGATCAATCTTGGAGAAACAAGAGGCACCTTGGAGCTGATCAAAGAGGTCGTCAATACGCGGTAAGGGATACCGGTTCTTAATGGTGAGTTTGTTCAACTCGCGGTAATCGATACACATGCGAAACGATCCATCTTTCTTTTTAACGAACAACACCGGAGCACCCCAGGGCGAAGAGCTAGGGCGGATGAATCCTTTAGCAGTCAACTCTTGAAGTTGGCTGGCCAATTCTTGCATCTCAGCGGGTGCAAGACGATAAGGAGATTTAGCTACGGGGGAAGCACCAGGGACAAGATCAACACGAAACTCGACTTCACGAGCGGGAGGGATACCAGGAAGATCATCAGGAAAAACTTCAGGGAAATCACGCACAACAGGGATATCGCGAAGCTTCTTCTCTTCAGCAGGTTTGACCACATGGGCTAAGAATGCAACACACTTCTTCCGCATAAGCCTTTAGGCTTCGGCGCAAGACATAAGCTTAAGACCGCGGGAGGGTTTCTCGCCGTAGATATGAAGATCACCATTTTCTCGAGGTATGCGAATCATCTTCTTGGCGCAAATAACTTCGGCGCGATTCTTCGAAAGCCAGTCCATACCAATGATAATATCAAAACTTCCAAGAGGCATGGGGATGAGATCGATTAGAAAATCGTTTTCATTAAGGTTAAGCGTACAATCCTTGATCACAGAGTTTATTAAAATAGTTTCACCATTAGCCAATTCAACTGAAAAATCTTCTTTTAAGTTATCGCGCGGTCGCGCAAGCTTCTGCTCAAAGGCGCGAGAGATAAAACTTCGATCGGCGCCAGTATCAAAAAGTATAGAAGCATAATTTCCGTTAAGTAAAAATGTACCATTAACTACGTCATTATTCGCTTGCGCTTGGTGCGCGGTTATATTAAAAGCTCGTCCACGCGTCACTTGGTTTGAAATCTGGTTCACCGGATTCGCTTGTGTGATTTGCACTTGTAGCCTCGGGCACGCGTTCCGGAAATGACTGGGATCACCGCAGTTAAAGCACGATCTGGGTCGTGGGTTTTGGTAGGTTGGTTGTGGGTTCTGCGGGTAGACTGGTGGTGTTGGCGCAATTGGATTGGCGGGAAGGACTCTACAGTTTTCTGCAAGGTGGCCAGCGCGGCCACATCGGTTACATTGTCGACATGGGACTTGAGGTGGGTGGTGGAGTCTACAGGTTGGGCAAAAGGGGTGGTTTCCTGTGTAAGGTTTCTTAGTTGGCGGGGCAGGGAGTGCTGGATTGGTTAAGGCATAGTTGTGGACTACAGGAGGTGTTGGGTAGGCGGACAGTGGTTGAGGGGCGTATACTAGAGGTTGGTAGGCAGGTTGCTGGACTATGGGTGGGTTGGTAAGCGCGTAAGCTTGTCTGCGCTTACGTTTCTGGTTATGGTTTGAGGGTTCTGGTTTGGTTTCTATTGGTTCAGGGGCAGTTTTGGTGGGTTTGGTCTTCTCAGCTCCCCGCAGGAACAAGGTTCCTGCTCTGACATGGTTGTCGCTGAGCACAGCGGCCAACTCAATAGCGTCAGGGAGGGTTACTGGGTTTCTGGCCCATACAGAATCTTGAATTTCCATGGGGAGACCCCCAAGGAATTTCTCGATGGCTCGGCGGGAAGGGGTAACAAGGTGAGGGACAAGCAAACTTAGTTCATGGAAGCGCGTCGCGTACTCGCGCGCTTCGCCACTGTATTGTTTAAGATTCCAAAATTCCTCCTCCAGGCGCTTAACTTCGTTGGGAGGGCAGAATTCTCGCGTCAGAATTTCCTTGAATTCCTCCCATGTCATGCTAGAAGCAGCTTCTGCGCCACGCGCATGAGCTACTCCATTCCACCATGTAAGCGCTCTAGATTCCAGGACACTGGAGGCATATAGGGTTCGTCTGTTTGAGGGGCATTGGGTATGGAGGAAAGTGTTTTCAATTTTCTCAAGCCACTGGAGCATCACGGTGGCTCCTTCAAGACCTGTGAACTTTGGAGGGTTACCCGCATTGAAGGATTTAATGTTGTAACCGGAGGTGTTGGTATTGTTTTGGCTCAAAGCTTGGGCTATTGCGGTGGCCATTTCCTGGGAACGTTGCAGCGATCGTCTGCGCGCGGCTTCTTTCTTCCTAAGATGGCGAGCTGATAGTGGAGGCATTCTATAAAAGTTTTAATTTTTGTTAATATCTTGGTTTTATCGCAAAGTATAACCTTATAAAGCTTGGTTTCGCAGAGTTAGATACTATCAAAAGTTAAAGTAAAATAAATGACTTTAAATGCAGACTTAATAAAGGTAACAAATTCGAATCGAGAATCGACAATTCATGTATCACCATGACCTTCCAAATTCTCAATTTAAAATGACGAGTAAACGAGTATTGGAGATTGACGATTCATGTATCACCATGACTTTTCAATCCTCAATATAAAATATACAAGAAAATGAGTATTGGAGGTTGACAATTCATGTATCACCATGACTTTTCAAGTCTCCAACCTCAGAACATAATCGTAATTGAAAATTGAAAATCAACTATTCATGTATCACCATGACTTTTCGGATTTTCAATCCCAACAAACGAATATGTAAGTAAAATCAATAAAAATCGAAATATCGCGGAATAAAACATAAAATCATATACTGCGCAGGCGCGAGCATATTCATAAATAACGAGTAATTAACAATAAGCGTGCAAACATGAGATTTCTCTCATGCGCGAGAAGGGACTCTTAGGTATTCTAGGCCGTTACGTCTAACCACCTATCCTAAAGTCAACGAGCTCTGATACCAATCTGTAACACCCCGACCAAAGGCGGATTATACATCGGGGCGCCACATATTGTTTCATTACTCGTGACACTATTGGGTGTCAATATTTAATAAATACATTCATTCGCGCACGCACAAGGTATACATAAGATAACATAATCATCATAAATCAATATATTATAAATCATAATATTCGAACAGCAATAACTTGTCTTGATACATTTTAATCTAGGTCCAAAATAAAGAAAACTTCCTAGGTTATCTCGAGCTCCAAAACAGCTACTGCAAACCTGAACATGTGTTAAAATAAAACGTCAAACACTTGCGTGTTGGTGAGAAATCAAGTTTAATAGTTAATACATAGATAACAATAAATCTGCGCGCAACATGTGTATGTCTGGTTTTCAACAGGGGTGTAATCTGATCGGGACCAACTCTAAGATTCATAGACTGCCAGTGCTCACAATTGAGCTCACAAACAAGACAAACTGTGCATGTGTAAACAAAAGAGAAAATCATAAACGATAGTTCTCCCGTGTTCATCTAATGGTACCATGAGAACTGCGGAATAGACCGACAAGACGGTTAATGATCCACACATACAAATAAACAGCCAAGTCTACGTCCTCAACACATGGGATACTGCGCGACTAAAGTTCATAAACAGTTTAAGACTCTAAGTTTGTATGAACACATGAACATCCCAAAATATTAAAAATAAAAGGGATTAGGTACGAGATTACTCACTTGATAATCGGTGTGAAGATAGGTAAAGCAAGAACCAAACAAGCAAAGTTAACCTATAATTAAAGATTATTGTTTTAACGATTTGTTTTAATGTCTTGATTATAAGTTAGCATAATTAATAAGTAAATTATTATATAATATATATTACCGGAAAAGCAGGGTAGAACAGGGAGGAAGACGGAGGCAAAGAGAGGAGACGGCAGAGGACAAGGACGAGAGCAAGGAGAAGATTTAAATTAAGCGTTTGTGTGTGATGTGTTAGGAAAAATAATATTATTATTTATAGAGAAACCCTAGGAGACATGAATCCAGAAAAAGGAGAAAAGATTCCAAGACAAACAGAACAAGACAAAACAAAAGATAACAAAAGATATCAAAAGCAAGTTCAGAAAAGTAAAAGATATCAAAAGATATGGTAGCAAGGAAAAAGAGAAAAAGGCTGACAGGGAACAGTAAAAAGGCATGGGCGGTTCAGATAAAGGTACTGGTCAAGCATGGAAAAAGCAGATCTCCAAAAGATAATGTCAGTCACTTTTTCTGCCAACCAATGGGGTTGGTGCGCATGCTGCGCCGAAAGTAACTTTTCAGACATAAGACAGGTTAGGTCAACAGCACAGAAGATAAGACATCACAAAAGCAAACGGCTAGATTAAACAGGAGAAAAGACTCAAGGGTTAAACGCGAGAAGGCATCGAGCGCGAAGGCAAAAGTGCGCGAGCGCGAAGGCAGACAGAACCAATCTTAACGCGTCGCGGGAAGAATTATATTTCTAAGCGCGCCGCGGGAAGAACTTCAATTCTAAGCGCGTCGCGAGAAGAACTATATTCCTTAGCGCGTCGCGGGAAGAACAGTATCCATAGCGCGCCGCGGGAAGAACTAAAATCCTTAGCGCGCTGCGGGGACAGTTCGTCTCGCGTATCGCAGTAACAGGTGGTCTTCACGCAGGCTTCCTTGTAAAGAGTCTGGCGCGTGGAGCTGCGCAGACAACCTTAGGCGGGAAGGAACAAAGGACAGAGAGGTTCAAGGCTTAAGGGCGGGACGGCGACAAGAGGGAAAAGAAGGCGGAAAGAGAGAAGAGGGACGGGACGGCGGGAAGGAAAAGAGAGAAAGAGGCGGGAAGGAAAATATATATTATTATTAAAAGTAAAATATAAGTAAAAATAAATATTAAATCATAAAAGAAAGAGATCGGATCAGAGAAACGGGTACCTGGGTCGGGTCGGATCGGGGCAGATGTCACAGTCTCCCCTACTTTAAGAAATTTCGTCCCGAAATTTATCTCGAAGTAGGTTGCGCAGAGAACAGGTGCGGGTACTTGATCTTCATTTGATCTTCCCTTTCCCATGTAAACTCGGCTCCGCGCTTGGACTCCCATCGAACTTTAACAATAGGGATACGACTGCGCTTGGTTTGCTTTACCTCGCGATCCAAAATCTCAACAGGCTTCTCAACGAAATGCATGGATTCATCAACTTGAACTTCATCAAGTGGTATGTGAAGGTTCTCGTCAGCTAAACATTTCTTGAGATTGGATACATGGAACGTTGGATGCACATTACTGAGCGCGGGCGGTAGGTCAAGTCTGTAGGCAACTTTTCCTACACGCGCGAGAATCTTGAATGGACCAACATAACGAGGAGCAAGCTTACCCTTCTTCCCAAAGCGGACAACACCCTTCCAGGGCGACACTTTGAGGAGAACAAGATCACCAACTTGAAATTCGAGAGGCTTTCGCCTGCGATCTGCGTAACTCTTCTGTCGGCTTCTGGCAGTCAGCAGATGATCACGGATCTTGGCGATTTTATCGGTTGTCTCTTGAACAAGTTCGGGTCCTGTGATTTGAGTTTCTCCCACTTCGCTCCAACAAATCGGGGAGCGGCACTTACGACCGTAAAGTGCTTCAAATGGGGCCATACCGATACTGGAATGATAGCTGTTATTATAAGAGAACTCGACCAGAGGTAGGTGTGAATCCCAATTACCTCCAAAATCAAGAACACAAGATCGAAGCATATCCTCAAGAGTTTGAATAGTTCGCTCAGACTGTCCGTCAGTCTGAGGATGATATGCCGTACTCATGTCCAAGCGAGTTCCTAACGCAGATTGGAGAGATTTCCAAAAGCGGGATATAAAACGGCCATCGCGATCGGATATGATGCTCAAAGGAGTGCCATGGCGGCAGACAATTTCCTTGACATAAAGCTGCGCGAGTTGCTCAACACGGTAGTTTTCACGAATGGGCAGGAAGTGAGCAGACTTAGTCAAACGATCCACTATTACCCAAATGCTATCATGTTTGCTTGCTGTCAAAGGTAACTTTGTAATAAAGTCCATCGCTACACATTCCCATTTCCACGTAGGAATTTCTGGTTGTTCGAGCAAACCAGATGGGCGTTGGTGTTCAGCTTTTACTTTAGAACAAGTCAGGCATTTAGCTACGAACACAGCAATATCCTTTTTCATACCGGACCACCAATAAGTAATGCGCAAATCCTTGTACATCTTATCAGCGCCGGGATGAATAGAATACCGAGATTTATGCGCTTCACTCAGGATATCAGCGCGAAGATTCTCATCAAAGGGAATCCAGATGCGATTGAGATAACAAAGAATTCCACTCAGATTAGGGACAAAGTGCGCTTCCGCGCCACACGCTAACTCGGCGCGAAGATTACCATTACTGATGGATGCGCGCTGCGCGTCACGAATGCGCGATTCAAGGTTGCTTTGGATCGGCGCGAAGTGAAGCTGCGTGCGCGGCAAGATACAGTTAAGCTGGCTGGGTTTTCGGCTGAGCGCATCGGCTACCACATTAGCCTTACCAGGATGATACCGGATCTCACAATCGTAATCGCTGATGAGTTCGTTCCATCGGCGTTGCCTCATGTTGAGTTCCTTTTGATCAAAGATATGCTGAAGGCTTTTATGGTCAGTGTAGAGGATACACTTAGTACCATAAAGGTAGTGTCTCCAGATCTTCAAGGCAAAAACAACTGCGCCTAGTTCGAGGTCATGAGTTGTATAATTCTTTTCATGAACCTTGAGTTGCCTTGATGCGTAAGCGATAACCTTGCCTCGTTGCATAAGAACACAACCGAGACCTTGGTTGGTTGCATCGCAATACACGACAAAATCTTCATTACCCTCAGGTAACGCTAGAACAGGAGCTTCACACAACAAACGCTTGAGCGTCAGAAAGGCTTCTTCTTGCTTCGAGCCCCAAATATACTGTTTACCTTTGTGCGTCAGAGCTGTTAAAGGCAATGCGATCTTCGAGAAGTTCGAAATGAAGCGCCGGTAATAACCAGCTAAGCCCAGAAAGGAACGGATCTCGGTAGGAGTGGATGGCGTAATCCAGTTCTTGATTGCTTCAATCTTGGATGGGTCGACGTGAATACCCATCTTGTTCACAACATGGCCAAGAAACTGTACTTCATCAGACCAGAATTCACACTTGGAGAGCTTGGCAAAGAGCTGCTCGGTTCGAAGCTTTTGCAACACCAACCGAAGATGTTGCTCATGCTCGGCCTTGGTCTTAGAATAAATCAGAACGTCATCGGTAAACACAATCACGAATTTATCCAAGAAAGGCCTACACACCCGATTCATTAGATCCATGAAAACGGCGGGTGCGTTGGTTAAACCGAAGGACATGACCAAGAATTCAAAATGGCCATAACGAGTTCGAAAAGCAGTCTTCGGAACATCTTCATCGCGGATGCGCAACTGGTGATAGCCAGAGCGGAGATCAATCTTGGAGAAACAAGAGGCACCTTGGAGCTGATCAAAGAGGTCGTCAATACGCGGTAAGGGATACCGGTTCTTAATGGTGAGTTTGTTCAACTCGCGGTAATCGATACACATGCGAAACGATCCATCTTTCTTTTTAACGAACAACACCGGAGCACCCCAGGGCGAAGAGCTAGGGCGGATGAATCCTTTAGCAGTCAACTCTTGAAGTTGGCTGGCCAATTCTTGCATCTCAGCGGGTGCAAGACGATAAGGAGATTTAGCTACGGGGGAAGCACCAGGGACAAGATCAACACGAAACTCGACTTCACGAGCGGGAGGGATACCAGGAAGATCATCAGGAAAAACTTCAGGGAAATCACGCACAACAGGGATATCGCGAAGCTTCTTCTCTTCAGCAGGTTTGACCACATGGGCTAAGAATGCAACACACTTCTTCCGCATAAGCCTTTAGGCTTCGGCGCAAGACATAAGCTTAAGACCGCGGGAGGGTTTCTCGCCGTAGATATGAAGATCACCATTTTCTCTAGGTATGCGAATCATCTTCTTGGCGCAAATAACTTCGGCGCGATTCTTCGAAAGCCAGTCCATACCAATGATAATATCAAAACTTCCAAGAGGCATGGGGATGAGATCGATTAGAAAATCGTTTTCATTAAGGTTAAGCGTACAATCCTTGATCACAGAGTTTATTAAAATAGTTTCACCATTAGCCAATTCAACTGAAAAATCTTCTTTTAAGTTATCGCGCGGTCGCGCAAGCTTCTGCTCAAAGGCGCGAGAGATAAAACTTCGATCGGCGCCAGTATCAAAAAGTATAGAAGCATAATTTCCGTTAAGTAAAAATGTACCATTAACTACGTCATTATTCGCTTGCGCTTGGTGCGCGGTTATATTAAAAGCTCGTCCACGCGTCACTTGGTTTGAAATCTGGTTCACCGGATTCGCTTGTGTGATTTGCACTTGTAGCCTCGGGCACGCGTTCCGGAAATGACTGGGATCACCGCAGTTAAAGCACGATCTGGGTCGTGGGTTTTGGTAGGTTGGTTGTGGGTTCTGCGGGTAGACTGGTGGTGTTGGCGCAATTGGATTGGCGGGAAGGACTCTACAGTTTTCTGCAAGGTGGCCAGCGCGGCCACATCGGTTACATTGTCGACATGGGACTTGAGGTGGGTGGTGGAGTCTACAGGTTGGGCAAAAGGGGTGGTTTCCTGTGTAAGGTTTCTTAGTTGGCGGGGCAGGGAGTGCTGGATTGGTTAAGGCATAGTTGTGGACTACAGGAGGTGTTGGGTAGGCGGACAGTGGTTGAGGGGCGTATACTAGAGGTTGGTAGGCAGGTTGCTGGACTATGGGTGGGTTGGTAAGCGCGTAAGCTTGTCTGCGCTTACGTTTCTGGTTATGGTTTGAGGGTTCTGGTTTGGTTTCTATTGGTTCAGGGGCAGTTTTGGTGGGTTTGGTCTTCTCAGCTCCCCGCAGGAACAAGGTTCCTGCTCTGACATGGTTGTCGCTGAGCACAGCGGCCAACTCAATAGCGTCAGGGAGGGTTACTGGGTTTCTGGCCCATACAGAATCTTGAATTTCCATGGGGAGACCCCCAAGGAATTTCTCGATGGCTCGGCGGGAAGGGGTAACAAGGTGAGGGACAAGCAAACTTAGTTCATGGAAGCGCGTCGCGTACTCGCGCGCTTCGCCACTGTATTGTTTAAGATTCCAAAATTCCTCCTCCAGGCGCTTAACTTCGTTGGGAGGGCAGAATTCTCGCGTCAGAATTTCCTTGAATTCCTCCCATGTCATGCTAGAAGCAGCTTCTGCGCCACGCGCATGAGCTACTCCATTCCACCATGTAAGCGCTCTAGATTCCAGGACACTGGAGGCATATAGGGTTCGTCTGTTTGAGGGGCATTGGGTATGGAGGAAAGTGTTTTCAATTTTCTCAAGCCACTGGAGCATCACGGTGGCTCCTTCAAGACCTGTGAACTTTGGAGGGTTACCCGCATTGAAGGATTTAATGTTGTAACCGGAGGTGTTGGTATTGTTTTGGCTCAAAGCTTGGGCTATTGCGGTGGCCATTTCCTGGGAACGTTGCAGCGATCGTCTGCGCGCGGCTTCTTTCTTCCTAAGATGGCGAGCTGATAGTGGAGGCATTCTATAAAAGTTTTAATTTTTGTTAATATCTTGGTTTTATCGCAAAGTATAACCTTATAAAGCTTGGTTTCGCAGAGTTAGATACTATCAAAAGTTAAAGTAAAATAAATGACTTTAAATGCAGACTTAATAAAGGTAACAAATTCGAATCGAGAATCGACAATTCATGTATCACCATGACCTTCCAAATTCTCAATTTAAAATGACGAGTAAACGAGTATTGGAGATTGACGATTCATGTATCACCATGACTTTTCAATCCTCAATATAAAATATACAAGAAAATGAGTATTGGAGGTTGACAATTCATGTATCACCATGACTTTTCAAGTCTCCAACCTCAGAACATAATCGTAATTGAAAATTGAAAATCAACTATTCATGTATCACCATGACTTTTCGGATTTTCAATCCCAACAAACGAATATGTAAGTAAAATCAATAAAAATCGAAATATCGCGGAATAAAACATAAAATCATATACTGCGCAGGCGCGAGCATATTCATAAATAACGAGTAATTAACAATAAGCGTGCAAACATGAGATTTCTCTCATGCGCGAGAAGGGACTCTTAGGTATTCTAGGCCGTTACGTCTAACCACCTATCCTAAAGTCAACGAGCTCTGATACCAATCTGTAACACCCCGACCAAAGGCGGATTATACATCGGGGCGCCACATATTGTTTCATTACTCGTGACACTATTGGGTGTCAATATTTAATAAATACATTCATTCGCGCACGCACAAGGTATACATAAGATAACATAATCATCATAAATCAATATATTATAAATCATAATATTCGAACAGCAATAACTTGTCTTGATACATTTTAATCTAGGTCCAAAATAAAGAAAACTTCCTAGGTTATCTCGAGCTCCAAAACAGCTACTGCAAACCTGAACATGTGTTAAAATAAAACGTCAAACACTTGCGTGTTGGTGAGAAATCAAGTTTAATAGTTAATACATAGATAACAATAAATCTGCGCGCAACATGTGTATGTCTGGTTTTCAACAGGGGTGTAATCTGATCGGGACCAACTCTAAGATTCATAGACTGCCAGTGCTCACAATTGAGCTCACAAACAAGACAAACTGTGCATGTGTAAACAAAAGAGAAAATCATAAACGATAGTTCTCCCGTGTTCATCTAATGGTACCATGAGAACTGCGGAATAGACCGACAAGACGGTTAATGATCCACACATACAAATAAACAGCCAAGTCTACGTCCTCAACACATGGGATACTGCGCGACTAAAGTTCATAAACAGTTTAAGACTCTAAGTTTGTATGAACACATGAACATCCCAAAATATTAAAAATAAAAGGGATTAGGTACGAGATTACTCACTTGATAATCGGTGTGAAGATAGGTAAAGCAAGAACCAAACAAGCAAAGTTAACCTATAATTAAAGATTATTGTTTTAACGATTTGTTTTAATGTCTTGATTATAAGTTAGCATAATTAATAAGTAAATTATTATATAATATATATTACCGGAAAAGCAGGGTAGAACAGGGAGGAAGACGGAGGCAAAGAGAGGAGACGGCAGAGGACAAGGACGAGAGCAAGGAGAAGATTTAAATTAAGCGTTTGTGTGTGATGTGTTAGGAAAAATAATATTATTATTTATAGAGAAACCCTAGGAGACATGAATCCAGAAAAAGGAGAAAAGATTCCAAGACAAACAGAACAAGACAAAACAAAAGATAACAAAAGATATCAAAAGCAAGTTCAGAAAAGTAAAAGATATCAAAAGATATGGTAGCAAGGAAAAAGAGAAAAAGGCTGACAGGGAACAGTAAAAAGGCATGGGCGGTTCAGATAAAGGTACTGGTCAAGCATGGAAAAAGCAGATCTCCAAAAGATAATGTCAGTCACTTTTTCTGCCAACCAATGGGGTTGGTGCGCATGCTGCGCCGAAAGTAACTTTTCAGACATAAGACAGGTTAGGTCAACAGCACAGAAGATAAGACATCACAAAAGCAAACGGCTAGATTAAACAGGAGAAAAGACTCAAGGGTTAAACGCGAGAAGGCATCGAGCGCGAAGGCAAAAGTGCGCGAGCGCGAAGGCAGACAGAACCAATCTTAACGCGTCGCGGGAAGAATTATATTTCTAAGCGCGCCGCGGGAAGAACTTCAATTCTAAGCGCGTCGCGAGAAGAACTATATTCCTTAGCGCGTCGCGGGAAGAACAGTATCCATAGCGCGCCGCGGGAAGAACTAAAATCCTTAGCGCGCTGCGGGGACAGTTCGTCTCGCGTATCGCAGTAACAGGTGGTCTTCACGCAGGCTTCCTTGTAAAGAGTCTGGCGCGTGGAGCTGCGCAGACAACCTTAGGCGGGAAGGAACAAAGGACAGAGAGGTTCAAGGCTTAAGGGCGGGACGGCGACAAGAGGGAAAAGAAGGCGGAAAGAGAGAAGAGGGACGGGACGGCGGGAAGGAAAAGAGAGAAAGAGGCGGGAAGGAAAAGAGAGAAAGAGGCGGGAAGGAAAATATATATTATTATTAAAAGTAAAATATAAGTAAAAATAAATATTAAATCATAAAAGAAAGAGATCGGATCAGAGAAACGGGTACCTGGGTCGGGTCGGATCGGGGCAGATGTCACACACAGCTCATCTACCGGAAACAAAGGGATCATTAACCGATACTTCAGGATGGCTCGGTACTCCAAAGCCAACATATGTTGGCCCAATCCTTCAATAGGGAGAACACTTAAGAAATCTTGAGCCCGAGGAGCCCGAAGACACTCAAACACCATTTTTTGACGAAGGGATAAATCTAACTTCATTTCCAAACTCTTGATGATTCCACTATAAAGGGCACTCGCCAAAGCATGTTGGGATTTAGGGGGGGGGGGCGGTGTCTTTATTAGAGAAACCGCTAATGTCAAAATCGGGAAGTGAAATGTGCAACCGATCTACCGCACTCCCATAATCAGAGTCAAACCCATCAATACCACAACCTCGAAGAATGTGGTCTTGTAATTCCCAAGATTGCGCCCTCGAGGCCACAAACGCATAAGTAGAAACGTCTGAAGCTGAACATAAACCCAAACCTCCAAAACGAGTCGGAAGTGATGCCATTCTCCATTGAAAATCTCCAAAGAAGGGACCACCATAAACCACGATGTCCTCAATCGCCCCCCGAAGGCCATTGTCAAACACAGAAACTGCTTCCCCTACATACACAGGTTGGCATGTTTTGAGACCAAACAACAACTTTCCAACTCCCATACATGAGCGGAGCAAAAGGAGCTCGCATTAAGGGTCCCGCAAATGCGGGAGATAGCTCATCAACTCCACAGCTCACGAATACCCCTTTATTTGTTATGTTAAACCATATGTGCATCTCCATCTCCTTACTAAGCTACTTCCTGCCTTTGCCATCGTAGATGGTTTTGGATCCTTGAAAACTGCCACAGGATCACAGGATTTAAGTTCACTGCTCCATCACTCTTATTTTTATTTGAGTTCGCTACATGATTGTCGTCATGGTTTCTTAAACCATTCGTAATCGCAAGGTTCGGTCAGTCAATTCCTAGCCCTGATCGTTTCTGATCTCAAATAACAATCTCAGTCTCTAAGTCAGATTTTACAACTCTAAATTGATCGTTTGCTACTTGATTCATGTTAAGTGTCTTAAATTTAGGCATTAAAATTTTGTATGCAAAATTAGGGGAAATTGATTGTAAAAATACATCCCAATCTCTGTCAATCTGTTCGATTAGTTTGACTTTGATGGGAGTCAAAATTCAGACTTGGTAGTGTAGGTCTGATACGACTTGGTACTGTAGGTTTGATATTACCATTCTTGCCTACAATATCTAGAGATTTAATTCGTTTGTATTGTTCTTATATGTATTATGTTCAACAAACATTGCACAAAGAAACAAGTTGCATGACTACATGTAGTATTACTAAATTAGGAATTCACCTCAAATTTGTCCATCTAAAAGATAAATAATTTCCAATTTTGTACAAGACTACAAGTGACCAATGACCATTTCAATGCCCGGACTTTGTGTTTGAAGTTGTGATTAACGGATTTACTTGATAATCATTTGATCATGATTTTAATCAGTTCTATTTGGGTTGAAATTAGTACTGAATCGGGTTGATCCAGATCCTTATTAGGCCAATAAAAGCAAAAAAAATGTTTCTGGAACAGGTTCGCGTAAATTCAAAGATCGGTTTTGACCTGATAATCATCTAATGGTTTTGGTTTTATTGGCATGACTTTCATCGAAAAATGTTTCTATACTTTTTTTGGGGTAAAGGTAATAAGGCTATGTGTAGTGAAGGAGCTACAAATTGTGGCGAATTACGAGACGTGGCGCCTAGTTAACAAGGCGTGAGAATTTGTTTTTGGGGTGTAATGGTATACGGGCTACAAATTGAGCCCACAATATCTTTTTTATTATTTTCTTTTTATAATTAAACTAATCAAATAAAAACCAATTTATTTAAATAATTAAATAAAAATGCATTAAAACTAAAAAGAAATACAAAAAAATACATAACTAAAAAAACATAATTAAAAAAAGATACATAACTAAATAAAACATAACTAAAAATAAAAATACTAATATCCATAATATTCGCGCATTTTTTCGACTCGTCGTCGTTGCAACAATGCGGCCTCTTCGTGTAACCCAGCCGCTTTGAGGGATTCGTATTCTTTACTCATTTCCCGCAACTCCATCATAGCGGAAATCTTTTCGTGTTGTTTGTTGGTTTCTCTCACGGTATCGTTGAGTTCCTCGACAAACTTTTCGTGTTTTTTGATGATTTCGGTCATGATAGCGGTGAGTTCCACGAGTTTCGGTTGGTTCGGGTTGTTTGTAGGATTCATTTTGCTAGATTTTTTTTGAAGAATTTGGGTATGAATTGTGAATGAAATAGATATGAAATGGAGAAGAATGTGTATATTTATATAGATATATACATATATATATATATATATATATATATATTGTTTTAATTATTTTTTTATATTTTTGACCGTTTGAAAACGGTATTAATAATAAAATAATATTATTTTTAAACAATTTGGGCGACAAGAACACTCCGCCCCCTCCCCTTTTCGCCCAAAAATCGCCGGTGGGGGGGGGGGGGTGCCAAAGCCTTCTCGCCCCCTTATCGCCTTAACCCAAGCCCACTACACATTGCCTCACAAAAGAGTTGTATAATGTGAATTTGAAAAGAAACTGAAACTACCCGAAAAGTGGATTAACCGAAAGTCAGTAATCGTTTTTTTGGTACCCTTATACTAATAAAATAATTTTAGCCAAGCTCCAAGAATCATTGGACGACTTTGCATTGGTAAAGTTCTAGAACGGGCTTCTTTTGCCTCACACTACTACTGACTAAGGTAAAGCCCTCAACTGTTGTAGGTTTATATATATATATATATATATATATATATATATATATATATATATATATATATATATATATATATATGGGAGGGTTATTTTGAGAACCATTGTGAGTTTTAAGAACTTTAAAAAACTCAATTTTGGACCACACATTTAATTAAATGATATGAAACATGTGGCTGAGATTAAATGCAATTAAAAAATGAAGCAGGAGAGAGAATATGTATTTTTGATAATTACACAAGTTTAAACGTTAGTTACACATGTGTAAAAAGTCGATTCGGTGTGTAAAAAAATACCGTAATTTTTGTACATCACTTACACCTACGTATTACACATGTGTAAAAAAAATTCAGAAAAAAAAAATTATTACGTTGAGTTCTTTCAAGTTCTTAAAACTGAAAGTGGTTCTCAAAAGAAATCAATCATATATATATATATATATATATATCATATAATTATATAATAATAATGTTTTCAACAAACAAGCCCGCGACAAAAACTAGTCACCCAGCCCAACTTCGCCCATTTTGTCGCCCCCGAGGCCGGTTTTCTCGCCCCTTGTCATACAAACTTGTAGCCCACTATACATGGCTTAAGAGTCAGAATTTCCTCTACTACTGTTGCCTTTGTGATTGGTTGGTCATAAGACTATGTGTAGCGAGGGGCTACAAATTGAGAGGATAAGTGACATGTGACGTCTAGTTAGTAAAATGAGAACTTTTGTTTTAAGAGTATAGTGGGGTTTTAGCCCAATACGCACACACACAGACACACACACACACATATATATATATATATATGTTAAAATATATATTAAAATAATAATATATTCAAACACAAACATATGACAATTATTCCTCGGCCCCCTGTCGCCCATCTTATCGCTGTGGGTGGGGGGGGGGTCCACAAAAATCGCCCCTTCGTCACCCTTTTTTCCACCCCACTACGCACACACTAAGAACCATTGTTTTTGAGAAGGCTGTAAAATCCGAAACTTTATCATCAGATTCTGAATCACTTGTACAACCAATATGCTTTTTTTTAATTCTTACGCGGTTTGTTTCAAAGTGTTTGCCTTTGTCTCTTAGTTTCTTTGGCATAAGATAATATTTTACTGTTTTGAAATGTCAAACTTTCATTGCTCGTTTAGAGTCATTGTGAGTATGTTATTAGTTCCAAGAAGTGACTCATTTGGAAAATGTGTAAAAGTTCCGTATTCAATTTTGCATTTTGTATGAAAAGTATTTTTCATATTTTGCCCCATCACATTGATTTTTCAATTGATTACAAAATTCCTCAGCTGATTTGTAAACATCCACATGAGGAAATATGTCGTTTGGTAAAAGTCGTAAATAGTAGATATATGGACTTTTCCTCTATTTCTAACCACCTAAAATCATCCTTGTCCCAAAATCCTTGGAAGATGTGGGCCTTTATTATTATTATTATTATTATTATTATTATTATTATTTCAAATATAGACTCTTGTTTCGAAACAGAAGTACAGAACTAACTAGGGATTTTTTATGTTAATTTAGACAACCGGCTGTATTACCAATTGTTTGTCCAATATAGATAGTAATAATCACCGTAAAGATTTCAGCAATGGATAAAGATTTGCGTAGAATAAAACTTTAGCCTTCAACCATGAAACGTATGAGTTTTGAAAAATAAAGGCTTGATACGTATGAAATATTTCATACGCTGTTAGGATTAGTATAGACCTTTGGGCTTTGGGTTAAGTTCATTGGTTGACAATTAGAAGACTAATTAATGTGTGTAACAGACTGAAACAATTGTAAGGTATGAGACTTGTCCCACATCGGTTGTATGGCAATTGATGTAGGGTTTATAAGTCAAATGGGTTCCTCACCTATCAGACTAGTCTTTTGGGTTGAGTTCGTCTGTTTGGCTATTTGAGACAAGTCTCATTCCTTGCAATTGTTTCAGTCCGTAACAATGCACCCTTCTTAAGGGCCAACGTCCTCGTTGGTCACGGCCACGTTAGTCACGGCTGGCTCACTCCAGACCACCACTCCGAGTCCTCGTTGGTCACGGCTGGCTTCCTCCATGCCACCACTCCGAAGTTGGCTCTGATACCAATGTTACAAGCCAAACAGAAGAACTTAACCCAAAAGACTAGTCTGATAGGCGACGGAACCTATTTGGCTTATAAACCTCACATCAATTGCCCATACAACCGATGTGGGACAAGTCCCATACATTGCAATGGTTTCAGTCCGTAACAATGTGGCGGCTCATTTAATTATGAAGAAAGGCCCATTTAACGTTTTCTTTGTCCCTAAGTCATTCAACCTAAATGTTTATATACATATATATGTGAGGAAAGTGAATATGATGCAGTTAAGCATCTAACATTATATGTGAAACCCACTACATAGTTTTGAGCTTTTGATTAAGTATTTCTAAAATATGAAAGAAATCATTCACATATAGGCTTAAATTCATGCGAGAAATCATCTTCATGAGAAAAATGCGAGAAATTATTATAACCAATCAATTTTTTTTTAACATTTGATTAAATGTATAGGGTATAATGGTAGATGTTGCAATTTTTATATTTTGGTAAGTATTAATGCTTTTGAAAGATTCAATTTACTCTTTTATTATTTTATATCTTTGTTAATTAATACAAAACATCTTTTTTGGTATAATACGTTTATAATATATAATAAGATTCGTCCTTTTTATGTTTGAATTTCCATTTATTATTATTTAAATCAACAAAAATATAGGATTGATAATATATCCTATATCCACATATACATTGAAACAAAGATTTGGCTTCAACAAATATATATTCTTTTTTTTATTAAGTAATAAATATAAATGTGTATTCCGTAATGTACACAATATATAATGAGGTACATAATATAAAAAAGTACAATAATTTATTTGTCAACCTACACTTAACGAAAAACAACCTACACAGAAATGATCTATTCTCATTTATATATATACTCATAAGACAATACATGAACATACACTAAATAATACATTTCAATTAATTAAAAAAATAGACACATACATACATAATCCATAACAACCTACACAAAAACAATAGTTTCAGAACATCATCACTTTATGTAGCTAAAAGATGGTAGCATATCAACGCATACCCGGATTAACATGTCCCTATACAACGAATGTATCTCTACACAAGCTATAGATTACTAAAAGTCGGTGTCCGTTATTACATAAATTGATGAAATTACCCCTTTTGGGAGTCTGGGCAATTCCATTACGAAGCAATTCATATTTCTGACTATATAAAAAACATTTGCAGCATGATTGTATATGATCGACAATGGCGGCATACTAAACAAAATAATAATGCACTCTAGCGATACCCAACACAAGTTGAAAACATCATACACAGTTAAAAAAATCATTAAATTGTTATTTGAACATATCCTACGTAAGTTGAGAACATCCTACATAGATAAGAAATTATTCTCCTTAGTATTTGAATACATCCTACATAAGTTGAAAACATCCTACACAATCAGTGGATCTTTTCACATTTGCGAACAACCACTTTTTTCTACGAAATTCATCAAAGTAAATGATCAAAACTATACCTAAACAAAAACAAGACAACTCTACACTATTATTATTATTATTATTATTATTATTATTATTATTATTATTATTATTATTATTATTACTTCAAATATAGACTCTTGTTTCGAAAACAGAAGTATAGAACTAACTAGGGATTTTTTATGTTAATTTAGACAACCGGCTGTATTACCAATTGTTTGTCCAATATAGATAGTAATAATCACCGTAAAGATTTCAGCAATGGATAAAGATTTGTGTAGACTGTAGAATAAAAATTTAGCCTTCAACCATGAAACGTATGAGTTTTGAAAAATAAAGGCTTGATACGTATGAAATATTTCATACGTTGTTAGGATTAGTATAGACCTTTGAATCGAGTTCATTTGTTGAAAATTAGAAGACTAATGGGGTGGCCCGTTTAATTATGGAGAAAGGCCCATTTAACGTTTTCATTGTCTTAGATGAATCAAAATGTTTACATCTGAATGGGTCCATTCAGATGTAAACAAACAGCCCCTAAATCATTTAACTTAATTGTTTACATCATACTATACTATTAAAGTAAGGAACAAATTTCACATTGCATCGTTTTAGGGTGTCCACATCATTGCTATCTCAATGCCAAATCACCCCATACACTATATTTAAGTCTTAAGAATCTTTAACCCTAACCATTTTAATCTCTCTTTCTCTATCTTCCGGCTTATTCTTCCACACTCTCATATATTCCGGTAATCTAGATAGGTATTAATCGTTTTCCGGTAAAGTTATATTTTATAGTCTAATGGCCGATTTTGTTACAAGTTTTTCCGGCAAGATTATATTTGTTTCCGGTAATATTTTCCTCTAACGTTTTATATTTATTTTAATTATATGATTTTCTTATAATCAGTTTAGGTTGTAAATCAAAAACGACGATGTAATTGATATGTGGACGTTATTACGGTCTTCCAGTAAGTTTTTCCTGTGATGTTTTATATCTATAACAATGGTGGTTTTATATTTATTTTTAAGTTTTATATTTTTCCTGTGATTTTGTTATACATGTTGTTCCTTTAGGTTCTAAATAAAAATCAGAGATACCATGGACATTATCACTATTACGTTTTTACGGTAAGGCCATTAAAATTTTCCGGTTATAAATTATAATTCAAATCTTCCATAATATGAATATTAATATTCGACTTTATCATTTCAGGTTATTGTCCCGACTGTTGTAAGGTAATTTCATTTTAGGTTCTAAATCAAAATCGGAGATACCATGGACATTATCACTATTTCGTTTTTCCAGACCATTTAAATTTTCTGTTTATAAATTATAATTAAAATCTTCCATAATATGAATATTATATTCGACTTTATCATTTTAAGTTATTGTCCCGATTGATATAAGCTAATTTCACTTTAGATTCTAAATAAAAAATAGGATATATCATGGTCATTATTACTATTTCGTTTTTCCGGTAAGACCATTCAAATTTTCCAGTTATAAATTATAATTCAAATCTTTCATAATATGAATAATAATATTCGACTTTACCATTTCAGGTATTGTCTCGATTCATATAAGCTAATTTCATGGATTGACAATTAATTGGTAAGATGTATTTATTTTAATATTAATGTATATTTCTTTTTTAATATTCATGTATATTTCTTTTCACGACATATGTAAGTTAAATGATTATATTTTAATCCGGAAATGAATTTTAATTGATTATTCTATAATACATTCAAGTAATATTATAATGTACATTAAATTACCTATATTTATATAATCATTATTCTTGGGTCACAAATATTCATTCCAATTTAAAACCTCGTTATACTTTCCAATATTATATAAGTTTACGTTTTAGATTTACACACATTTAATATGGTATTATACAAACCGATTATTACTCATTTATACTTAGTTTACATAAATTAATTATTATATTTTAGTCTAAGAATTACATTAATACAATTTATAAAGTTAGAATATCCTTATTTTTTAAAAAAAACCGAATGAACAACTTAATTAACTTTCCGATCTAATTAATTATCCAACTATTTTTCACCATTTATAAAAAATAGTTTTAAATTTTAAATAACATTTACATTTATATAGTAATTTGTTTCAACCCTTTTTTATTTTTTTTTAATTCTTTCCATATTTATAAACTCATTCCTTAATATATATTTTTATCTTAGTCTAAGAATCCAATTATTACAATTTATATAGTTTGACTTTCCTTATTTGTTAACAAAACCTAATGAATAACTTAAATAAATTTTCGACGGAAATAAGTATCCAATTTTTTTTACCATTCATATTAAATCGTTTTAAATTTTAAATAACATTTACATATTTAGAGTACTTTGTTTCTACCGATTTTAATTTTGTTAATTCCTTTCATATTAATTCCTTAATAAAAGATTAAGTTCTTTGAATAACGAATTCTAAAATAATTTCAATTTATTTCCCCCGATTCAAATTCCAAATCTTGTCCATTTATATTAAATTTACAAAAAAATTAACTTTCCGGTTATTGTATACATCTTTGGTATATGATTTAGACATTATTTTAAAATTAATGATAATGAATAATGATTTGACTATAATTTTTAACCTTTATATGAACTTTACAAAAATAAGTTATGCATTTTGACTTTGACTATATTATTAGCTACCATATTTTGATAAATTACAAAACCTTAATTCAAATTCTGTTTGATTAGACAATTTATTATTTTAAAATTTTATTATCATTTCTATTTATATTATATTGTACGTAAATAAGAAAAATAATTTATATTATATAATCAATACATTTCTAATCATTTTCTCATTACCTTATACCATTACAACCTCCATTGTTTTTATGCATCCAAGTTAATGTAAATTTTACTTTTACTATTTTATATACAATCTACTACCGTTTACATTTACACATTGTAATGTAATTTGGTTTTTGTTTTTTAAGGTCAACGGAGGTCTAGAAGATTACTATGTTACACGAGATTGACGTACTTAGATCTACGCCATCTACCATTAAGATAAAAGTGTTGAAGGTTTGGAGTGTCAATGATAACAATAATGTTGATGAGGATTTCTTGATTATAATGGTTTTGATGGATGAATCGGTAATCATTTCTCTTACCTTTTATGTTTATAATTAGTGCATTAGTATATATTTTGTTTAGTGTATTATCTCCATTTATTCTTACACTGGTTTATTTGTTTTTTTTATTTCAGGGTAACCGAATGCAGTCAACAGTTTTAAAACAAGATATATTCTGTTTAAAACGTTATTTAAACGAAAATGATACATTAACTGTAGTAAACCCTAGCCTTGGATCAAATGGATCTAATTACAAGGTTATCGACTGCCCGAATAAGTTAGTGTTAAATTCCAGTACCCATGTGAATCCTTGTAACCAGTTTGAGGGTCTTATGCTCGGTTTTAAGTTTTACTCATTCAAGTCAGTGATTGATAAAGAAAACCAAGTCAGTTATTGATAAAGAAATCACATTGGACGCTACTATAAGTATGTAAGGCCCCGGTCCCGATGCCCAACTTTAGCGTTGGATTTACTCATAAACATGATTTTAAATATCAGAGTTAATTAAAACTTTCGCGGAATAACAATAAAAGTCAAACATTCATAACTTGTCTTTTTAAAACATAACATAAAATATAGCATCCAAACATCATGACAAATCTTCAGATGCCAGCCTCTTCAATCCTGCCATGTGTCCCCCTCAAGCTAATTGCTTCTGTTTATTAACCTGCGTGCATACTAAAAGTCAGCTGAGTGAGTTCGTGAGTTCTAGTTAATCAGGCAACATACAATACATTCACATACATACATACGTATCCGAATATATATATATATATATATATATATATATATATATATATATATATTACGTACTTAGCCTGTTACCTTTCTTTCATTCATACACACATGCTTCCTTTCTTTCTTTCATGCTTTCATGCTTTCTTGTTTTAGCTTACTTACACATACGTAATTATCTCTACTTTTTAAAGATCCTTTCGCCCTATAACCTTCGCAGATATTATTAGGGTCTGCAACCCTATAATCTTCGCATATATTTTTAGGGTATGCAACCCTATAACCTTCGCATATATTATTAGGGTATGCAACCCTATAACCTTCACATATATTATTAGGGTCTGCAACCCTGTAACCTTCGCATATATTATTAGGGTATGCAACCCTGTAATCTTCGCATATATTATTAGGGTATGCAACCCTGTAAGCATATCTCCTTACAACCATACATTATCTTCTTTATATTTAAATTTATGTACTTTCACACATATACTTAACTTTCATATATCATTGTTTCACGAATATATCATTCATACATCATTCGTGAAACAATAATATCACACTATTACCTGGCGGTACATGCAATGTCCGAAGATCGTTCACGTACCGTCAAACATTCATACATATATAAAATCATAGGAGGCATACACTTACCACTTAAGGTAAGTGTAGTAACTAATCACATCAAGTATGCACACACCCCCGAAAACATAACAAGGAAATAAAACTCACCTGAGCTCGGTTCCTTTCAGAGTTAATGGTAATTCCTTTCATTAACAGTTAACAAAGAAATTAATCAATTAAGCAAAAGTAACAATGTTCATAAAATACAGTTAAAATATTTGCTAGCCAACACTAAAATATACCAAATTGTATTTCTTTCTACCACTCATCTTCATACAGAACGCAACATATAACAACCTGGATCAGTACAACGAGGCGAAACAACAGTCTTAGGGTTTGCGTGATGAATCAAATTATCAAACACTACTAAACTAAACAAATGAAATCTTCATAAGTGAACCTCAGAGGTATGGATGGAAGAGGAATTAGTTTAGTGTTTTGACATGTTCAACGATAGTGTAGGAGATGAGGAGGTTGTGCAGAGGGAAGATGCAGTGCGACCTCCTCATCTCCCAAACTACAGTATAGGATTTCTTGATGCGATGGTACAGAGGATATCGTCTGATTCGAGGGGGGATTAAGGTAGTTTAAAGGCTTATGCTGAGATGAGACAACGGTGGCTATGGATTATAAATTATGAATATGAATGAATAGGAGAAGACGGAATGCGTTACACGATGTGAAAAATGGAGGTGATATGACCCGTAAGGGTTAAACGGGTCAAACCGGGCTAAATCAATGAGAGGCTTTTATTTAGAAATCAAGCAATTTGGTGGCTTTAAAGAGGGTGGGGAGCAATGTGAGAGCGGCAAGTAGGATTTTTTGGTAGACAATTATATATATATATAACTTGTTCATACATATTAACCATGCTTAACTTCTGCTCATTTTAATTGTTTATCAAATTTACAAGTTCCATGGTTATGGGATCTAAGAGTCTATGCTTCGGTTTAACCGTAAATAGCTCTAGGCCGTAAACCAAACTTCTGTTTAAAGACTTTGTTGTTAACTTTTTGGTTGTAAAACATTTATACATATATAAAATCATAGGAGGCATACACTTACCACTTAAGTTAGCCTTGCTGAGTTAATGAAAGGAATTACCATTAACTCTGAAAGGAACCGAGCTCAGGTGAGTTTTATTTCCTTGTTATGTTTTCGGGGGTGTGTGCATACTTGATGTGATTAGTTACTACACTTACCTTAAGTGGTAAGTGTATGCCTCCTATGATTTTATATATGTATGAATGTTTGACGGTACGTGAACGATCTTCGGACATTGCATGTACCGCCAGGTAATAGTGTGATATTATTGTTTCACGAATGATGTATGAATGATATATTCGTGAAACAATGATATATGAAAGTTAAGTATATGTGTGAAAGTACATAAATTTAAATATAAAGAAGATAATGTATGGTTGTAAGGAGATATGCTTACAGGGTTGCATACCCTAATAATATATGCGAAGATTACAGGGTTGCATACCCTAATAATATATGCGAAGGTTACAGGGTTGCAGACCCTAATAATATATGTGAAGGTTATAGGGTTGCAGACCCTAATAATATATGCGAAGGTTATAGGGTTGCATACCCTAAAAATATATGCGAAGATTATAGGGTTGCAGACCCTAATAATATCTGCGAAGGTTATAGGGCGAAAGGATCTTTAAAAAGTAGAGATAATTACGTATGTGTAAGTAAGCTAAAACAAGAAAGCATGAAAGCATGAAAGAAAGAAAGGAAGCATGTGTGTATGAATGAAAGAAAGGTAACAGGCTAAGTACGTAATATATATATATATATATATATATATATATATATATATATATATATATATATATATATATATATATATATATATATATATATCTCAAGAACACGAAGTCCTCCATGAAGCCTTGCCTTACGAGGCCCGAAACCTCTCCGATCGGAACCGGAGAAGTAACCACCAAAGGTAACAAGGGGTGTATATTATATATATGTTGTACCACTATATTCAAGTATTAATAAGACCATATAAACAAATTAGAATGAAAGATTTAACTCAGTTTGACTTTTGGAAGTCAAACCTTTAAGAACACTAAAAAAACCACCTTAAGATCTTTGTATTTGAGAGAGAATTTGGAGATGTAGCAGGGGAATATGAAGGGAATTGAGGGTTTATATATAGGGTAATGTTGGTGGTCAAATATGGGTGTTAAACACAAGAGGTTTCATGCAAAAAGGATAAAAACAAACACAAAACAACAAAATAAACGAGCTGTTGCAGCTGCAGCCGTCGCGCTACACGACCCCCTAGAAGTATCCCCATTGCGTGGCGCGATGGAGCTGGTCACCAAATTTTCCAAACTTTTAAAAACGGTAGAAATCGCCCCTGAAGTTCGTTTTAAGTGATTTTTACGCGTTTTAAGGACCGAAATGAATGTTTTAAAGACCCAACAAGTGTAAAACAATATTGTAACATAAAATCCACCATTTTGTTTATATAATAAGATTCGGTTTACAAAACGGGTCGGTTTACATAATAAAACAAATACAAAGGTGACGCAAAATTAACGAATGTCACAGTATTCCCTACTTTAGGAAATTTCGTCCCGAAATTAAGATGAAGACGACTATGCAAAAAAATGTGGATGCTTCTCTTTCATTGCGTCTTCTCGTTCCCAAGTAATTTCTGCGCCACACTGTGATTCCCATCGAACTTTGACTAACCGAATACGACTACGCTTGGTTTTCTTCTCGTTGCGATCCATGATCTCAACGGGTCGTTCAACCATGATCATCGACTCATCGACATGTACTTCGTCGAGAGGTATATGGAGATTACCCTCGGCTAGGCACTTTTTGAGATTCAAAACATGAAATGTCGGATGACCACCGGCAAGTTCTTGCGGTAGTTCGAGTCGATAAGCTACTTTCCCAACACATTCAAGGATTTTGAGAGGACCAACGAAATGAGGAGCTAGCTTACCCTTCTTTCCAAAACGGACTACCCCCTTCCAAGGAGATACTTTTAGAAGGACAAGGTCGTCAACATTAAATTCGATCAATTTTCGCCATTTGTCTGCGTAACTCTTTTGACGACTTCTAGTGGCTAAGAGGTTCTTACGGATTTGATCAATGACGTCGGTAGCTTCTTGTACCATTTCGGGTCCCGTGATTTGAGCTTCACCGATTTCGTTCCAACTAATCGGGGAACGACATTTACGACCGTAAAGAGCTTGAAATGGAGCCATATCAATGCTAGAATGATAGCTATTGTTAAAGGAAAACTTGATGAACAGAATGTGAGAATCCCAATTCCTACCGAAATCAAGAACACACGCTCGTAGCATATCCTCGAGTGTTTGAATTGTACGTTCGGATTGACTTTCCGTTTGAGGATAATAAGCGGTGCTAAGATCGAGACGTGTTTTCAATGTTTCTTGAAGTGAACGCCAAAAATGAGAAGTAAAACGGGTATCGAGATCGGAGATGATAGATAATGGTAAACCGTGTCGGCACACAATTTCCCGAACATAGATTTGAGCAAGCTGCTCAAAAAAAAAAATTTGCGGATCGGAATGAAATGAGCAGATTTGCTCAAACGGTCGATGATGACCCAAATGCCATCGTTGCCTTTTTGGGTGTTGGGTAATTTGGTAATAAGTCCATAGCAATGTCTTCTCATTTCCAAACGGGAATCGGTGGTTGCTCAAGTAAACCTAAAGCTCTTTGATGTTCGGCTTTGACTTTTGAGCACGTAAGACATTTAGATACATACAACGCTACGTCCTTTTTCATACCCGACCACCAAAAGGTAGCACGAAAATCGAAATACATCTTATCCGCACTGGGATGAACGGAATACCGCGAATTGTGAGCTTCGTCGAGTATACAAGTACAAAGGTCATCGCGATCAGGAACCAACAAACGATTGAGAAAGTACAAAAGACCATCGGGTTTGGTTTCGAGTTGAAGTTCGGCTCCACATGACATTTCGTCGTACATGTTACCTTCTTCAACGAAGGTACGTTGAGCTTGGAAGACACGAATCTGAAGATCGGTTTGAACAACAACGCTTAGAAGCAGAACGGATTTAACATAACCTTTCGACTTAGGGCGTCGGCGACAACATTCTCTTTACCGGGATGGTAGCGAATCTCGCAATCGTAATCACTAAGTAATTTGGCCCATCATCGTTGTCTCATGTTGAGATCTTTTTGGTCAAAAATATGTTGAAGGCTTTTATTATCGGTAAAAACCACACATTTTGTACCATAAAGGTAATGTCTCCAGATTTTGAGAGCGAAAACACCGGCACAAGTTTGAGATCGTGAGTCGTATAGTTCTTCTCGTTGACCTTTTGTTGTCTTGATGCGTAAGTGATGACTTGACCTCGTTGCATGAGACACAACCAAGACCTTGACGGGAGGCATTGCAAAATACAACAAAATCGCCGTTTCCATCGGGAAGGGTTAGAATGGGAGCATTGCAAGGCATGTTCTTGAGAGTACAAAAGGCTTCCTCTTGCTTCGAACCCCAATCGAATGGTTTCCTTTTGTGAGTAAGGGAGGTAAGAGGCAAAGAGATCTTAGAAAAGTTTCGAATGAAACACCGATAATATCCGGCCAAACCAAGGAAGGATCGAATTCCTGTGGGAGTCGTTGTTGTTTTCCAATCCTTCATGGCCTGAATTTTAGCGGGATCAACATGAATACCTTTGTCGTTTACGATATGTCCTAAAAATTGAACTTCCTCGAGCCAAAATTCACATTTGGAGAATTTGGCGTAAAGTTGTTCTTTTCTAAGGAGCTCGAGAATGGAACGCAAATGATGCTCATGTTCGGCTTTGGATTTGGAAAAGATAAGGATGTCATCAATAAATATATTAATGAATTTACCAAGGAATGGTTAGCAAACGCGGTTCATGAGGTCCATAAATATCGCGGGTGCATTTGTTAACCCGAAGGGCATAACCAAAAATTTGAAATGTCCATATCGAGTACCGAAAGCGGTTTTAGGATTGTCTTCTTCGTGAACACGCAATAATGATACCCCGATCGAAGATCGATTTTGGAGAAACAAGTTGCGCCTTGAAGTTGGTCGAATAGGTCGTCGATTCATGGCAAGGGATAACGATTTTTGATAGTGAGTTTGTTAATCCCTCGGTAATCGATGCACATACGAAACGAACCATCCTTCCTTTTCACGAAGAGAACGGGAGCGCCCCAAGGAGAAGAGCTTGGGCGAATGAAACCTTTATCGGAAAGTTCTTCGAGTTGGTTTGATAATTCTTGCATTTTCGATGGGGCTGAACGATAAGGATCCTTGGCCACGGGCACAAAATCGATACGGAATTCAATTGAACGAACGGGCGGGAGACCAGTGACATCATCGAGAAAGACGTCGAGGAAATCACGAACAATGGAAATATCTTGGATTTTCCTTTCCTTTTTGTCTTTTGTCACCACGAGAGCTAGAAACGACACATAATTTTGGCATAAGTACTTTTGCGATTGGGCGCACGGCATGAGATTAAGTCTTCTAGAAGTTGTGTTGTCGAAGACTTTAAGAATTTTACCGTTGACGAGCGCGATGCAAATAAATTTATCGAAGCAAACGAATTCGGCACGGTGCAAAGATAACCAATCCATGCCTACTATGACATCGAAACTTCCCATTTGCATCGGGATGATATCGATGGAGAATTTATGCTTAGAAAGGATGAGAGAACAATCGCGGATGATAGAATTGATGGTAATAGAATTGCCATTGGTGACTTCAACGGAAAACGGTCGGGAAAGCTTAGTTCGAGGCATAGCAAGTTTCGACTCAAATTTCAAAGATATAAAAATTCTATCGGCACCAGTATCAAATAAAATAGAAGCCAAATGATGGTTCACCAAAAACGTACCGTTCATGACATCGTTCGCCACTTGAGCTTGATTAATATTCATCAAAAAAGCTCACCCTTGGTTACCATGGTTGACTTGAGGTGCTTGTTAGGGAGGTGGAGGTGGTGCTTGTATGGCTTGGATGGGTTGAATGAGTGGTTCATTGTGTTGCGGAAGTTGGGGTTGGTAGGTTTGGACTTGGTACGCTTAGGTTTGGTAGTAAGGTACGGTCATGGTTTGGGCTTGGTTGGCAAAAGTTAAACATGGGCAATTATTGTTGGGGTTGGTTTTATGGGTAGGGTGCATACCAGTTTTGGGAATTTTGGGGAAAGGTTCTTGGTTGGTTTGGTTGGTTAGGTTAGGTTCGTTGGGCGGATCGGCATGTGGTGTGGAGGTGACCAAGTCGGTTACAAATGGTACAATGGCGACAAGGCATGTTTGGTGGGTGATGAAGTTGAAAAGTGTTGCATAGCGGGCGGTACCAGTATAGGGTCTTCGGTTTGGTGGTGGAGCTTGGGTTTGTTGTTGAGGTTGGGTAACAGCAAAGTTTCGATAGTTGGATTTGGGTTTCTTCTTGTTGTTGTTATGACGGGATGAGTTGAAGTAGTTAATGGTTGATATGGGCTAAATTATATACATATTATTATAAATATATTCTATACTTTTAGATACTTTTGAGCCATGTTTTTATTGAATATTATTATTATTATTATTATTATTATTATTATTATTATTATATGGTTCATATATGAGGTTTTAAGGTTTTAAGGAACAATGATCTAAAGTGACGTATTTTTATTAAGCTTGAGACCAACAGCCAAACTAAATTATTATGATTATTGTTTTACATTTAAATTAAGACATGTCATTGGAAAAAAAAATCATTTAATTTGGTTATGAAAATAAGAATTGAAAATATGAGTATATGTTCCTACGTTATATAATTTGTGTGGACAGAATAAGTTGCATGGGGCTTAGGTGACCACTAATTGGAATCACTTCATATTTACAGCCCAGTAAAACGAGGTGCGAGCCCATTAGCAAGGAAAAAAGTCAGGCGGTGAAAGAATAATAAATCTTGGAAGAGAAGTCAGAAGATATATATTATATTAAAAAAAAACCTCCGTGAAGGGTGATTGGGTGGGAGCGCAGAACATTATTACGATTATTATATTTTTTGTTTGTGTGGCCTTGGATTTGACAAAAGATAGCAGCCATAACATTATTATTAGACAAAATGGTAAAAACGTTCTTTATGTTTGAACGATTTTTCAATAGACGTCCTTTGATCAAACATATAGCAGAAAGCATACCTCATGTTTCAAATCTTTTTCACGTTAAGTCCTTTGGCCTTAACTCAGTTAAATGTTTCGTTAAATCTAATCATGTGCAAAGCACATGAGGGTATATCCGTCATTTCACCATTTTATTTATTAAAAATAAAAATATCAATAACATATTAATATCCTTTTTAATAATTTATAATACTTATATTATATTATACAATATATGTGTAAGAATACACACATAATTTTATATTATAACGAGACTAATGATTGAAGAATGGAGAACAACACCACCACCGTTTCATATGAAACGAACAGCCTTAACACCGTCTCAGATGAACGACGACGACCACCACCACCACGAACACAACCGATCTGGAAAAAAACCTCTCTACCAAATTTTGATAATACTCTCTGCCGTTGACCCCTGTCTCAGACGAATGACTACCGCCGGTCTAAGACGAACGCCACGTCTACCACCACCGATCTGAAGCCAGATTTGAGTTTGAATTCGTTAAAATTGGAAGCCCCAGTTCGAGATGAAGCCAGATCTGAGTTGGATATTTGCAACGGCGAAACCCTAGGTCATCGCCGTCGCCACTAGTAGTTGTTGGCTCGACTGGACCCATTAACTATTACCAGTCCTTTCATTTTTCCAGTTCGCTGAAAATATCAGTTGCGGCGGTGATGGATTGGAATTCGGATGGTGATGATGAAGATGATGTGGACAGGATGGCAACGACAGGTAGGCTAAGTTGCAGGAGTTGGGTTGATGGTGGAGATGCGGTGGTTGGTGGTGGCCGTGGCAAAGGTGGGTGACGGTGGAGGAGGTGGGTGGCAACTGGCAAAATAGGGAGAGAGATTGAGAGAAAGAGAGATTAATTTAATTTTATTCAAAGACCAAAAATTTGAGCTAATTACACAAATAACTCTGATAGGGTAAAAAGACTAAGTTGCCCTCACATGAGTGCACATGACTGAATTTAACGAGAAAAACTAACCCTCGTTAGTGAAAAGGACGAACCGTGCAACGTTTTTTGTACATAAAGGATGTTTTCTGTCATTAAGTTTGTCAAAGGACTTCCATTGAAAAACCGTGCAAACATAAAGGATGTCTTTTGCCATTTTGTCTTATTATTTCTAGCATAATTTCCCCTCGTATTGTTTTCTAGTATTTGGTGTGGTGTGTAATGGGTTATCGGTGCGAGCGTGCTACCATGTGTGCATATGGATGTTGCTTGTAGGAGTGCTTACTAAATTTTTGACTTATGAATATATATTTGATACATCGTGTTTTGTGAAGTGTTTGTTAATAAAATATGTTTATTGGTTTTATGATTTTTAATCAACATAAAAGATTGAATGTGTGTTAACTGGCGAATAGTTAGAGTTGACATTTAATCCGGAGATGAAAAAAATGTTCAAGTTAAAGCTACAAAGTTGTCGGTCAACGAATTGTAAAAAGGGTAAAGTGGAGAGCATACGTGATTTGATTGTGAACATGCATACTGGCATATGCATATATATTAGATAGATGGTGTTATAAAGTGACTGGCACTTAACTTGTAGATAAAAAAAATATGGGGCATTAGAAAGTGACAAGAAGGAATGTGATGGCAATTAATAAAACCATACGACATCGACATGCTTAAATAGTGGGAGAGACAAGGGTCTCATTGAAGCCCCCCCCCCCCCCCCTCACTGGTAAACTGATTAATGTGGTTGGCACGTCCTAACGGTTTGGTGATAACCACAACTCATATAGTTTTCTTGTACCATCCATAGCAAACAGTCTTTTGTATGTAACGTAAGGGTAACGAGGATTTTATGAGTGCAAGGATATCGGTGGGATTGTTGGGGTTGTGTTGGGATCCACTTATCTTGGAGCATAAACCATAAGTTGTATGATATGTTGTGGTTTCCATAAATTAGGAGCATGTGCAGGGAGTTGTCAATGTTTCCCAAATGGGCCCTAAGTTAATTTTGATGGACCAAGAGGGAAGGCTATCTCTTTAACCTCGTTCGTAAGCATGTGAAATTTAGTAAAATCGTTCGTAAACACAAACCAAGCCTGCGAGACGAAGAACTACAACGCATGTTGAAAAAGAGTTCCATTGGACCACATGGAATTCGTTCTGACATATCCCCTTTTGTGTTGAAGGGTATTTGTGTCCTTCTTGCTATTTGTGTAGAATGAATGTGTTCTGTAATGAAACCCATGATACACTTAATATGAAAAACTTTGTAGTCATTTGAAGGGTTATTGATCCCAAAGTGTCTGTGTCGGTGTTATAAAGGCCATGGGACTCATTTGTTGGTAGGCGTTTGTATGCCATGGTTTTGAGGTTCCAAAGAACCAACTCCTTAGTTTGTAGAAACGTAAGACATAGGAGGCACTACAATAAAAAGGGCTTCTAGGACCTTTTGTGTGGGACGCTTGTAAAATAGGGTCCTAAAATCTATTTAATAGGGCAAATGAACATTTGGGGTCCTTTTACAATATACGCTACAGAACCGGTGTCCTAAAAAGTTATTTAATAGGATGGATGATTCTTTTGGGTCGTATTATCATATAACTTAATAAGACACTTAAAATGTAAATTCTAATAAAGTAATCTAATAGACATGTAGTTGTTGGTGTCCCATTATGTGGTAATGTAATAGGACACTTTATCACTGGAGGTCTTATTATAACATAACTTAATAGGACACTTTGTAGTTAAGTCATAAATGTTCGGTGTTTTAGGACCCTTTCTAGTCGAAGTCATATAAGAGCATAACTTAATAGGATATTTTACACTATGGTCATATAACTTTAACCTTTATAAGATGCATAACCATTGTGGTGTTATTATAATACACCGTAATAGGACATTTGATATTTTAGTCATAAAACATCTGGTTTATAGGACGCTTATTCGCTAGAGTTTTATTATAGCATAACTTAATAGGACACTTGACACTTAAGTCTTATAACACTTTGACACAAACAGTAAGGAACATATTCAAATCATAATATGAATGACATCATCAAAACAAGCAGACTCCACAAAATGCATAGTCTAACCTATCCTAATCACGTCATCATATTAGATAATTCACATATATAGTACATCAGATAAGTACACAAATAGATCATTTCAAACACTTATCCTGATATCACACACATTCACCAGACCCGGCTCCAAGAATTGAAAAAAAAAAATTGGGTCGAAGGCGAAAAATATTTTGGGCTTTAATTAAAAGAGGATTTTGTTGGGTTTAAACAATTTAATTTGGCTTCCTTGTTTATGATTTATGATTTGGGTTGTATAAAAAACTATTGTATAAAAATAGGCTTAAAACATGCCTCAAATGAGTGTTGAACCCACAACCTTCGGGTTGAAATTCATACCCTTTTGCCACTAGACCAAGTTAGTTGTTATGTAATTAAGTTTAAACATTAAATATACACATCGTTTTTCATAAAAATACATAAAAAAATTTTAAAAAAAATTCAGGCCTAGCGGGTAGTCGGGCCTATGGTCGTCGACCACCCTGCCATAGGCCATGGCCGGCCCTGACATTCACTAATATCAAACCTACGTATCAAGGACACCTAAGTCACACAAATAGTCATTCATAGCACAAATCAGGTAGAATCAACCACATATTCACACATCAAACACAAATCACTCATCAAGACCTTTATAAAGATAGTCAATTTGCACAATGTGCACACATCATCAATCAGACTTCATCAGAGTTAATCATTACTAAGGCTTTCAGGAGAAAATGGAATCTGGTTCTATATAGTGGTTTGGTGAATAGGTCAGCCAAGTTGTCACTAGTTTCAACTCTTTTCATTTCAATTAATCCTTTTTCATTGAAGTCTCTAATGAAATGATGTCTGATTTCAATGTGCTTGATCTTGGAGTGTTGAACTGGATTTTTAACAATAAACAATGCATAAGTATTATCAATAAAGATAGGGTTGTTCAAGAAATTGAGACCATAATCTAGCATCTGATTTTGAATCCAAAGAACTTGTGCACAACAGGCAGATGCAACAATGTACTCAACTTCAGCAGTTGAAATGGACACTGTAGTTTGTTTCTTGTACTGCCATGACACTAGCCTGTCTCCCGTAAATTGACAACCTTCAGATGCGAATTTTCTACTCATGTTACAACCATCATAGTCATTGTCAGTATAAGCAATTAGATCAAAGACGTGGTTCTTTTGGTACCATATCCCCAAATCAGGTTTCCCTTTCAAGTATCTAAAAATTCTCTTGACAACAGTCATGTGAGATATCTTTGGACTTGATTGGAATCTTGCACAAACACAGACAACAAACATAATGTTTGGCCTTGAAGCAGTCAAATACATGTAAGGACCCGTTACGGGTGCCTCACATTTGGACGTTGGATTTACTCATAAACGCAGTTCTAAAATCAGAGTTAATTAAAACATTCGCAGAAAATAAAAACTGTCAACCATCCGTTACAAACATCCATAACTTATCTTTTAAAAGAATAACATAAAACATAGTTTCAAAACAACACGACAAATCTTCAGATGCCAGCCTCTTCAGTGTTACCATATGTCTCCCTCAAGCCAGCTGTCTCAGTCGATTAGCCTGCGTGCATACTAAAAGTCAGCTACGCTGAGTGAGTTCTAGTTAATCACACATTATATCATGCGTGCACTTACCTTCCATTATGCATCTGAAGACACATAATAATTACTTTACTACTTTAATATCATTACGTAAGTTCATACATACGTTCATACTTTATTACTTTCATACTATATAAATTACTGTCCTTTTCTATCTCGGATATTATTAGGGTCCGATCCCTTCCTTTTCTATCTCAGATATTATTAGGGTCTGATCCCTCTTTCCTTTGTCTATCTCAGATATTATTAGGGTCTGATCCCTTTCTTGTCTTTCTAAGATATTATTAGGGTCTGATCCCTTTTTACTTCTCTATCTCAGATATTATTAGGGTCTGATCCCTTTCTTCTCTATCTCAGATATTATTAGGGTCTGATCCCTCTTTCTTCATCTTCGTGCATACTGTCTTTGCATACTCATAACATACATACTTTCTTTAATAAATCATACATATCCATACATCGTACATATATCTATCATATACATTCATCTATCATAACATACCTCCCTTGTTAGCACGTGCAATATCCGAAGATCGTTCACGTACCGACAATATTTCATTTACATTTAAGATATACATACATAACATATAAACCATATAAGGCATACACTTACCAGTTAAGGTAAGTGTATTAACTATCACATCGAGTATGCACACAGCCCCGAAAACATAACAAGGAAATGGGGCTAGAAACTCACCTGAATTCTTTACTTTTCATCATCAGATTCGTCCTCTGATTCGTTACCTTATCATGACGAATTGGGTAAATAACGAATCACTTGATTCGTTATATGGTTTGTTATCCTCGTTCACTAGTCTAATTCGTTATCTAACGTGACCTGATTCGTTATCTTGATGTAACGAATGGGAGGATAACGAATTAAAGGTTTATTCGTTATTAAATCACACGAATTAGTCCCATTCGTTATGAATGTGTAACAAATTGATCAATTATAACGAATCACTCTTGTTCTTATCCAGACTTTGACTTAAGGTCAAAGTCAAAATTATCAAGAACAGCAAATAGTCAACAGATCTTAGATCTGCAATTAAACCCTCGTTTCTTAACCAAACAACATGATTTTGGTATCCATGGATTCGGAATCACAGCGCCTACAAACCCTAACCATTCAATCATCCAAATTTTCATGTTTATAGGGTGCGATTTAGGCATAAAGGTTACTGGTTCTTTTAGGTTATCGATTAACCTATCAAACGTTAATGGATTTCCGTAATATTTCTTGTGTTGGGTTCGTTTTCAACATACAAACACAGATCCATGATTTCCCAAACCATTCCGAACCTAAACGAACGATTTCTAATCATAAATGTACCTTAAAGGAGTCGAAATACGAACACGGTTAAGCCTTGATGTTGTTCTGGTTCTTCACGACGATCTAGCACCAACAAATCTTGGGTTTTCAACTTTGGATCTAGGCTCGGGTTAAAGGATTGTCTTGTGTGTGTTTTGATGGTGTAGGCTAGGGTGTAGAGAATGGATAAAAATGGAAAGGTTTAGGGTTTAAGGGGCATTTATACTCCCTTAAGCCCATGGACCTAAGGCCCATTCCATCTTATTTTCCATCTTCTAAAGTTCAAGCCCAACAGCGTACAGTTTATTATCTAAACCGAGAAACGACACAATATAAAATAAATGAAATATATTTTATTATTATAACCAAAAGTAGGATGTTACAATACATCAGAGATTCAACTTTTGCTATGTGCTCATGTTCATCAATAGGCTCCCTTTTTTCATTTGCAATCATCTTTTCATTGGTGTCCATTGGAGTTGAAGCAGTTTTGAGGTCTTGACACTTGAACTTGTTCAGAATGTCCTACACATACTTTGATTGACAAATGAATATGCCATATTTCTTTTTCTGAACTTGTAGACCCAGAAAGAAATTCATTTCAACCATGAAGCTCATGCACTATTTTGACTTCATTACTTCTTCAAATTCAATGCACATTTGTTCATTGGTAGACCCAAAGATGATGTCATCTACATAAACTTGTAGAAGGAGTATATCTCTTCCTTTCCTTTTGTAGAACAGGGTCTTGTCAATGGCTCTCCTTTGAAAACCATTAGCAAGTAGGTGATTTGATAACTCATCATACTAAGCTCTTGGAGCTTGATGTAATCCATACAAAGCCTTGTTTAACTTGTATACTCTGTTAGGATAATCATGATCCTCAAAACTGGTGGTTGAGTCACATATACCTCCTTTTCTATTTTTCCATTTTGAAAGGCAGATTTAACATCCAATTGAAAAACTTGAATATTCTTTGAAGAAGCATAGGCCAGAAAGAATCTGATAGCTTCTAGCCTTTCCAGTGGTGCAAACACTTTCTCAAAGTCAATACCTTCCTCTTGTAAGCAGCCTAGTGCAACTAGTCTAGCATTGTTCTTTATAACAATCCCTCTCTCATCCCTCTTGTTCCTAAAAACCCATTTGGTTCCAATGGCATACCTATTCCTTGGCTTGTCTACAAGTTCCCACACTTGCAGATCTCTGAATTGAGCCAACTCCTCTTGCATTGCTTCTACCCAACTATTGTCTTTTAAAGCTTGAACAATGTTCTTGGGTTCAGTTTGGGATAGAAAGCAGGAGTACAAACAGATGTTTGCAGTTGATGCACTTCTTGTAACTCTTTTATTAATGTCCCCAATGATGTTTTCAAGTGGATGATTTCTTTCAACATAGGAAGTTTGCACAATTCCATTAGTAGACACATTTGAATCTAGATTTGTGTCATTGAGATCAGGTTCATCAATGATCAAATCAGTTGTTACATCATGAAATTCAGTTTCTTTGTTGAGTCAAACAATTGACCTAAGGGGGAGATTGTTGAGTCAAAGATTTGACCAAAATGAAGTACATGGAAGATTGGAATCTTCTCAACCTCCTCAGAATTCGCTAAGTATGGATCCGGGCACACCTTAGACATCTGAGCAAGCTTTTACTTAGCCGGGTACGATATTTTGTCTATCGGACAAGGTTTACTTCAAGTAGTCTTCTTTAGTGGATATCCGAGCAAGGTTTGCAATATAGTGCATTGCCGGGCAAGGTTCACTAGTTTATGTATATCCGAGCAAGGTTCACTTTATCAAGCAAGTCTGTTCTTCATAGCCAAGTAAGGTTCTATCCCGAGTAAGCTTTTGGCTAACCTAGTCCATGAAGCCAAGTAATTGTAAGACCGGGCAAGGTATTCATTAATAATAGTGGTCCGAACAAGCTTGATGTAAATGGAATATCTTTAAGTAACATCGGGCAAGGTTCAACTCAAGCAAGGTATTATACTCCCGAGTACACTTTGCTAATAAGTTATTTTATAGCAAAGAGTTGAAATGGACCATCGAAGAACAAGGTTGCTCGTAAGGGTTTTTCGGGCAAAGTCTGGCAAAGTCAAGAAGACTGGAGTCTACCCAGTGAGTATTTTACTTTGTAAAATACTCTTCAAGTAAAGTCTACTCGGAAACTGATCCCGGGCACACTTCTACGTTACCAAGTTCCAAAGGATGGCAGAGTACACAGCGTACTCGGAAGACTTGTTTTACACTTAGTTTATTTTGAATATGTAATTTGAATATGTACGATTGTATTTAGGGTTTCTAGAAGGAATGACAGCTGTCCTAGGATGGCAGGCCTATTAAAGGAATAATTAGGGCACGTCTCCACAGAGACACGAGACGAGGACACACAATCCGGATAAGGCAGAGACAAATTAATTAAGAAAGAATATTGTGTGGCGGCTGTCTTTGTACGGATAAGCCCTCCTTCAAGAAAACCATAAATCGATTAATCCTATTTGTATGATGAAAGTTATATAAATGAAAATCTTTTGAGTGAATCTTGATTGTGTTGGTTATCATTGAATACTCACTAAGCAACCGTATGTTTGTTATTGATTCCGCCTTTAACAAACGGTCGTCTTTCTAAATATAGCAACCCAACATTAACTCTCTTGTCAACACATTAATCTGTGTGAGTTATGACATGATTAAGTAAGATCCAGCTGAAATCGAGGGACCAGACAAGTGGTATCAGAGCTGATTACTGCTATTTTGGAAAGATTGTTGTTGATTGAAGATTTGAAGAAGAATGACGTAAGCAGACCACTGTTACATTGAAAAGTGACGCCAGCCACTCTGTTTTTCATTTTTCTTCCAGATCTACAATCTACCGGTGTTCTCTCTTCCTTATTTCAATTAAAGTTTTCATCTTTACTTTTAAATCTTGTTCTAATCACATCAGACACATTAGATCTGAACAATCTGCCTTCGGATCTGATTATTTTGAAACTCTGTTTTTACAAAGAAATTGATTTTTGATTTCTCAAAATGTCTGGATATGAAGAACAAGAGGTGTCTACTAACAAGATACCAAGATTGTATGGACAGGAAAACTTTACCAAGTGGAAAGTACTCTTTGAAGCAGCCGTATGCTACAATAATGTTGATATGTGGAACTCCATCAAGAATGGTCCACAAGGGGAAGCTGAAGAAGGTGCAAATACTACAGCCACTGCTGCTGGAGAGAAAGGATGAGAAAAGTTGATGACAAGGCTTTAGCTATGTTGAAGCTAGGTCTATCTTGGGAGATACTCACCAAGGTTGCACATCATCCCAATGCCAGGCAATGTATGATGCAATACTTGAGATGTTTGAAGGAAATGTTGAACTCAAGAACATCAAGAAGCAGAGATTAAAGCAGCAGTTAGAAAGATTCAAGTACAAAGAAGGAGAAAGGTTGAAATCATTTCTGGAGAGATTTCTTGGAATTGTCAATGAGCTCAGAACTACAGACTATGTCATGACTGACTTTGACCTTAATACTAAACTGCTGAACTCTATGCCAAAGGAGTGGTATACTGCCTGCAAGTTCATCCTTACAAAGCACAACTTCAATGAGCTAAAAGTAGATGATGTGGTGTGTTTTCTTCAAGCTGCAGAAATAGAGATGATAGAAAATGAAATGATTAAGGAGGAAAGACCCTGCTTCAATGTTACAAATGCATTGATTGCACCCATGGGAAATCTGTCTACCAAGAATCAACAGCAGATTCCTATTATTGAAGAACCAGTTGAACACAATGCTGATACTCCAAAATCATTCATTGGAGGTAGCACAATCAATCAAGGAAATCAGCAGAGGTTCAATGTGCAACTGATTGATGACACTGATTCTGCCTCTATGGCTAGTGGGAATGTTCCTCACCCTAGTGGTGAACTGGTAGATCTCTGGTCTCTGGTCCTAATGAAAGGATTGGATTTGACAAGTCCAAGGCAATCTGCTACAATTGCCAACAGCCAGGACATTCTGTAAGAGAATGCAATCTGCCAAAGAACTATCAAATGAATCAATTCCAGAATCAACAGACAAGAGGTCAGCAGCAATACCAGCAACGAAACAACAACCAAAACTTCAACAACAACAACAACTTCAATCCCAACAACAACTTCAATCCCAACAATAACTACAATCCCAACTTCAACAACTTTCAGCCTCAAATGAATAATCATAATCAAAGTATGCAACAAAATCAAGGTTTTCAAATGAACAACCATCAAAATCTTCAAGCAGTTCAAAATGTTCCAAATAACACTGTTCCAGCAAACCAAAATCAACCAAGAAACCAAGGAAATGTTGTTGTAACAACACAGCATGAAGGTAACTTTGATTGGAGCAATCATGAAGAGGACATTGCAGATGATATTAAGAGGGAAAATGTAGCATTCATGGCTATAATTGAAAAAGAAGCCGGATCATCATCTCAGGTACATTCTGCTCCTACTATTGATTTAACTGAAGTTATCAATGAACTAAAATTGAAGGTAGGCAAGCTGGAAAGTGAGTGTTTTAAGAAAAAAAGTATCATCAATGCATATGAAGCAAGTGAAATGGTGAGTGAGGAAAGAATGAAAAGTTTGGAAGAAGATTGTGTAAACAGTTACAGAGCTCAGAAAAGATTTACCACTGAAATTGATGGATTGAAGAAAATGATTATAGAAGAGAAAGTGCTGAACACAAAACTGCAAGCTGAAAATGAATTCTTAAAGAACTTGGTCTCCACTGGTAACATTTGTGGAATACTAAACCAAGTTAAAGAAGAAGACAAATACAAAGTAGTACCACCACCTTTCAACAACAACTTTATGCCAAAGGTTGATAAAGAAAAAAGAAATGCATATCTACAACAATTCAAAGATGTCTTTCAAGACAAAGAAGAACTTGTGGATTTGTACAAGATTGTTGAGGTTAGTGAAGAAGGAGAGTTTGTTGTGAAGAAAGAGTTGAAAGAAGAAAAGTCAACTGGAGTTCAAGTCTCTGAATATGACCTTGAGTCAATTGATTTGAATCACGATGACCTAAGTGATTTGCGTGATCAGATTACTGAAGAGGAACTCAAAGCTGCTGAAAGAGGAAGCAGATACAAGAAACCAGAATCAGTTGACAAACTTCCAAAATATCCACCAGTCACACCAAGAATGAAGAAACATAATGAAAGAATGAAAAGAGAACATGTGTCATTTGACATATGTGAAAGAAAGAAGGTAAATTACAATGCTGTAAGGCCTCCAAGCCAAGAAGTATTGGAAAGGATAAAACAGAATAAAAAGAAAAGGGTGAAAGAAGATGTGAATGTTGGAAACTTCATTCCTATTTATCCTATTTTCTCTAGTCATGAAGTGTTAGATGTTGGAGAAGTGGAAAATATGGAAGAATATGAGAAAAGACAATCAAGAAACAGAGAAAATCAGGATGAAGAACAACCGAATATGCAAAAAATTGTGTTTGTAAAAAGTAAGACTGAAAGAAAAGATATCAAGATTGAGGAATTTGTTCCTTTCTCAATCAAGTTTGATAGTCTGAAAAACAAGAAGACCATTGGTGTCAATGAGCCAAGACCAAGTGAAAGGTTCAAGAAACCTAAAGAACATGAAGCATTCAAAGGAAAGGTTTGGTGCAAGAAGTGTGATGAGTATGGTCATCTCACAGACTCATGTGATGAAAGATTGAAATTCCAACCTTTTCATGTACCAAATGGAACAAAGTATGGACAAGACTTTGTCCTATACAAACAGAAGTATGATGTATATCTGGGAAAAGGAAAGGTGTGTGGAAATGAAACCATGAACAAAGAAGAAAAGAAATCTGCAAAGGAGACAAGGAGTGAAAAGAAAACTGATGTCAAAACAAAGAAACAAGTGACTAAATCAGTAAGAAGAAGTGTGTCTCCTAAGAAAAATGAGAAATTGGTGAAGAAGAACTATCAGCCTGTGAAAATCAAACAAGACAGTCAATCAGTGAAATCTGATAGTTCTCAAGGATCATCAAGCAGTGAGAAGACAAGAAAGAAAAATGCATTTCCTAGAAAGAAACCAACAGAACTCACTGGTGATGAGAAGTTTCTGTTAAAGCATGGATACGAACCACAAGGTTTCCTTTGGAAACCTAAGATTGAAATTAAGGTTGAGACAGTTGCAGATGTAAGAGACTACTATGAAAAGAAGGATTATGTGATCAAAGAGTATGCAACTGACTCAGCTGAATTACAGACCTCAACTTCATATGCTAAGACACCAAGAGAGTGTGGTTATAAAACAGACAATTCAGACAATTTAGAAGTCACTCATGGAGATCCTGAACCAACAACACTCACTTCCCAAGCTGTGTCTGAAATTGAATCTGATGAGCTGCAAGTTGATAAAGCTTGCACTTCATCACTCAACTAATCAAACTTTCTTTGTATGTGCAGGAACAGTCCACTCCTTTGAATGATATATGGTACATGGATAGTGGTTGTTCTAGGCACATGACTTGTGACAAGAGATCTCTTGTCAATTATGAAGAAAAGTATGAAGGTCCTGTAGCTTTTGGGAGTGATGAAAATGGAGGAAAGATTGTAGGGAAAGGGATCTTGACAAATGGAAAGGTTTCATTTGACAATGTGTTTCATGTTGAGGGTCTTCAGTACAATCTGCTGAGTATATCACAAATGTGTGATAAGGGTTACAAGGTCAGTTTTGATGATTCACACTGTTTCATTCTAAAACCTGAATTTGTGATCCCACCTGAAATGATTATGATGATGGCACCAAGAAATGGTAATTTGTATGAATTGAATATGAAAGAAGCTGTTTCAAGAGGAGGTGCATGTTTTGTTTCCAAAGCCACTGAAAATGAGTCAAAATTGTGGCATAGAAAACTGTGTCATGTGAACTTGAAGAACATGAATAGACTTGTCAAAGGTGAGCGTGTCATAGGCTTACCCACAAGAGAGTTCAAATTGGAAGATCATTGTGACTCATGCCAAAAGGGAAAACAACACAAATCTACTCATAATCCAAAGCTCATCAACTCAATTGATCAAGTACTTGAATTACTTCACATGGATTTCTTTGGTCATGTGAGTGTACCAAGTATAGGAAAGAAAAGATATTGTCTTGTGATCATTGAAGACTACTCAAGATACACTTGGGTTTATTTCCTAAGTACCAAGGATGAGACTGCAGAGTTGATTAAGGGTTGTGTAACAATGGTTGAGAACAAATTGAATAAGAAAGTGAAAATGATGAGAAGTGACAATGGCACTGAGTTCAAGAATGGAGTTATGCAAGAATTCTGTGAAGCAAAAGGAATACAACAACAATTCTCAGCTCCTAGAACTCCTGAACAAAATGGTGTAGCAGAAAGAAGAAACGGAAACTTGATTGAAGCTGCAAGAACCATGATTGCAGATGCTAACTTGCCTGTCACATTTTGGGCTAAAGCAATAAATACAGCCTACTATGTTCAGAATAGGGTACTTGTAAACAAAAGGCATAAAAAAACTCCATATGAAATATTCAATAACAGAAAACCTTATATCAAGTTTTTCAAGCCCTTTGGATGCAAATGTTTTCTTCTGAACACTAGGGACTATTTGAACAAGTTTCAAACAAAATCCCTGGACTGTTTCTTTGTTGGATATTCTACACACTCAAAAGCTTACAGAGTTTATGTGAAAGACCACTTGAGTGTTATAGAATCATCTGACATCATCTTTAATGAGAATCAATTCAATACAGTTGATGGTGCAACATGGCTGTTTGATCATGAGAAATTGATAAGATCCTTCAAGATTTATCCTGAAGACTTTGATAAATCTTTCTACAAGACTAGTGAAATTGAAGAGAAAAAGAAGAAATCATTGGACTTGAAAGAATTACGGAAGAAGGTTGCTTGAAAAGAAAAGGAGTATACTTTTGTAAAGAATTCCTCATGTAACATTGATGAACATGAGCATGCTGAGAACATTCAAGACAATCAAGATGTACAGAGTGATCAAGTTCAGAATGAGGGTGACTCAAGAAACCTTACTAATGGAGAAGAAGTTGTCACTACATCAAGATTTCAAGATCTATTTCATATATTAAACTTAGAAAACAATGGTGCATCTACTTCAGGACAACATAATGATGAAGCACCAGAATTTCATGATGCAGAAACTGATTTGATCATTGAAGAACCATATCTCAATGAGTCAAATCTGGACACAAATGTGTCTACAGATATGATTGTTCAAACTCCTTATGTTGAAAAGAATCATCCTTTTGAAAACATCATTGGAAATCTACAAGAAAGAGTTACTAGAAGTCATTCTGAAATTGCAAACATCTGTCTTTACTCTTGCTTCCTATCTCAAATAGAGCCAAAGAACATTGCTCAAGCACTAAAAGAAAATAGTTGGGTAGAAGCAATGCAAGAGGAATTGGCACAGTTTAGAGACCTACATGTGTGGGATCTTGTTGATAAGCCAATTGACAGATATGCAATAGGAACCAAATGGGTTTTTAGAAACAAAAGGGATGAGAGGGGTTTGGTGATTAAGAATAAAGCTAGACTTGTTGCACTGGGATGTCTTCAAGAAGAAGGAATAGACTTTGAGGAAGTCTTTTCACCTGTTGCAAGACTTGAAGCTATCAGGATCTTTCTTGCATATGCTGCCTCAAAGAACATTAAAGTGTTCCAGCTTGATGTTAAGTCTGCATTCCTAAATGGAAAGATTGAAGAAGAGGTGTATGTAGCTCAACCTCTAGGTTTTGAGGATCCAATGTATCCAAACAGGGTGTATAAGTTAAACAAAGCCCTTTATGGACTGCATCAGGCTCCTAGAGCATGGTATGATGAGCTGTCAAACCATCTTCTTGAAAATGGTTTCAAAAGAGGAGCCATTGACAAGACACTCTTCTACAAGAGAAAAGGGTCAGACTTGCTTCTGCTACAAGTATATGTTGATGATATCATCTTTGGTTCAACCATTGAACAAATGTGTTTGGAGTTTGAAGGGGTGATGAAATCCAAATATAGCATGAGCTCTATGGGAGAAATGAACTTCTTTCTAGGATTGCAAGTTCACTAGAAAGCTGAAGGGATTTTCATTCATCAAAACAAATATGTGCATGACATCTTGAACAAATTCAACTATCATGAGTACAAGACTGCTTCAACTCCAATGGATACCAAAGAAAAGATGATTGCAGATGAAAAGGGGGAGCCTGTAGATGAACATGAATATAGAGCCAAAATTGGATCTCTGATGTATCTGACTGCAACAAGACCATATATCATGTTTGATGTATGTGTGTGTGCAAGATTCCAATCAAGTCCAAAAGTTTCCCAAATGAATGCTGTTAAAAGAATATTCACATATCTGAAGGGAAGACCAGACTTAGGGATTTGGTATCCAAAGAATCAAGCTTTTGATCTGATTGCATATACAGACAGTGATTATGATGGCTGTAACATGAGCAGAAAGTCAACCTCAGGAGGATGTCAATTTTTGGGGGAAAGGCTAGTATCTTGGCAATGCAAGAAGCAGATAACGTCTCAATATCAACTGCAGAACCTGAATATGTTGCTGCATCTGCTTGCTGTGCACAAGTTCTGTGGATTCAAAATCAGATGCTGGATTATGGTTTGAATTTTCTGAACACCCCTATTCTTATTGATAATACAGTTGCATATTTTACTGTTAAGAATCCAGTTCAACATTCTAAAACTAAGCACATTCAAATCAGACATCACTTCATCAGAGACTACAGTGAAAAAGGTTTGATTGAAATGCAAAGAGTTGATACAAGTGACAATTTGGCTGACCTATTCACCAAACCACTTGATAGAACCAGGTTCAACTTTCTTCTGAAAGCCCTGGGGATGATCAACTCTAATGAGATCTGATTAAGGATGTGGGCCTAGTTGTGTACCTCTTTGTGCTAACTGATTATTTTGTTAGAGGTCACACATACGGAATGTTTAGTGAATATGCTTTTATATGTTACTTCAGTATGATATTGATTATGTTACTTGATATGTTGACTGATATGTGATTTAACTGATTATGATTGCATAGTTTTGACATGTTTGATCTGCTTGATATGCTTGCATGATTATCAGTTGATGTGCATCTGTGATGATTAGGATAAGTATCCTTGTTATGACTTACTTGTTAGAATAAAATTATCTGACATCACTGCTTAATTGCTTGAATATGTGTTTTATCTGATCTTCTGATGTTATTAAGATAGGATAGACCTTGAATGCTTAGTACTGTCTACTTATCCTGATGATATTGTGTTTGATTGAGATTTGAATATGTTACAACTGTTTGTATCAAAATGAGTTTTTATGTCAAAATTAAGTTGTGATAAAATGAAGTTGTTTAAGAATTTTTCATAAATATTCTATTTTTGTCAAAACATGAGCAAGTTGATTAATGGTGTAGATATATGATAAGATTATTCAGTTCAAGCTTTGAAGAAGCTTAAAAGAAGGATTTTTTTAAAGAAAAGTCTCAAATAGTTATTTTTGCTGAAAATTATGTCATTTGCCCAGTTGAAAGGACATGCACTTGTGTATGTTTGGTCCATAAATCTCTACAGATTCAAAGGATAGCCATTGACCTGAAAACTGAATGCATTTGGGGCAATTATGACTTGTTTCTTATTCCTTCACTTAAAACTATGTCAATAGCTCTGACTTTGAAAGGACATATATTCACATGTATGTTTGGTCTTGTTGACCACTTGTGGACAAATAGGATAGCCATTTACTTGAAAATGAAGAGATATTGGGGTGATTGAATATTAAACTGCTATTAAATGGGAAATGATAGTACATTGACTATTTAGCCAATCATATGAAATTAATAGGCTAAAAAAAGGACCATAGTATAGTCATTAACATGTATGGTTGCTTTCCCATGATGATGTAAAATCAAAGGTGATATAAACATAATGAATATGCTGATCTTTATGTGGAGATACATAGTTGTCTTTGCATGTCTCAAGATAAATCTCCCCGAATGATATGGCAGAAAAGTGACTACCCAGTCATACACGAGCCTGTTGTTATTTGGTCAACCAAAAATTTAAGCATCTTTAAATATGACAAAGAAAATGATTTAAGAAAAGTTGAGAAAATATCAAAAACAAGGGGAAGTATGAATAAATCAACCAAAAGTTGATAAGTGTTTTTAATATTTTATCAAACAAGAGGGTTACAACTAAGAACTACAAAGATGCTGACAAAATCAGTCTCATCTTGAATGAAAGGCATGTTATTTAACTATAAGTCCAACATTCAACCTCTATATATGTTTGAATCTCAAAAATACAAAAAAATACAATAAGTTCTGTCATAAAAAACAATTTTTGACCAAATACAGGAGGTTGGAGTCAAATTGGGGTGATCTGGGGAAAGCCAAATAAGCTTTGAGAAGAGATATGAGGCATCATAGCATAGTGTTGACCATTAATGCATTATGCTATTAAATGAACCTTAATCATATCACCAAAGAGATGAAATTCATGCTAAGTTTATACCTGCTGTTAACCTATCTATGTTATCATAATAATGTTAAGAATGAAGTATTGAGAAAGCTACTTAGTCAATATGATCCCATTCTTGAGATCTTTTCAGAAAAGGGAAGAAACTGTTTTGAAGTGAAATATAACTGAAATTTGATCTCTAAATGCACCATTTGCTCTTAAACTATGATCTTTAATGAAAAATATAGAATGACAAGTGGTTTAAGTCAAAAAAGTGTTGCATTTTGCCTTTAATAGGTTGAATATGTAAGTTCGGATAAGGTTTAATGTTTCATAACCTTTCCGAGCACAAAACAGTTGAATATGTTTGAAAATGTTATTTCGGGTAAGGTTTGATGCTTTATAACCTTTCCGGGCAAGCTTAGTCATTTTTTACTAAGTTTATGATTTTCGGGCATGCTTTGAAGTATTTACACTTTCCGGGTAGAGTACACTGGTGTACTCATTTCCCGAGCAAGCTTGAAGTCTTGAGATAATTATGTGTAATAGCTATCTTTTAACAAGAAATTCTTGTTTCAGGCAAGCTTTGCATCTTATATGCTGATTGTTAGCTCAAGCAAACTCTATGAACTTCGGATTAGTACACCGAGTAAGCTTTGTGATTTGTGTGAATATATTGTTAGGAAAGATTAGTTAATCTTTCCGAGCACACTTAGATACTCTTATTTAAGTTTGTCATTTTCGGGTATGGTTTGATATGTTGAAATCCCTCGGGCAAGGGCATACCTGATGAGTGAATATGTTTATCCTTGTAAGCTTAGTGCCAACATAGGATTTTCGGGCAAGCTATTTTTGAAATTTTAGACTATAGCACACTAAATGTTTATGTGTTTAAATTTCATTCCTAGCATGCTCTGTGATATTTTTGTTTATGATTTCTTTGAAATTACAAGTGTTTTCGGGCAAACTTTGTTTTCCAGGCACACTTTATATTCCGGGTACACGTTTGTTCCCTCAATATACTTGGTATTTTCAAAACTTAACTTTCCAAGTACACTGTCTTCTAGAAATCCTTTTTTTTCTGGCACACTTTGTACAATATGAAGGTTGTTCGGGTATACTTTGTATAAGAAGGTTGTTCGGACACGATAGAATATTGTGAAGGTTTCTCGGGCACACTTTGCTTCCAAGTATACTTGATTGAATATGTTTTGTTTATATGCTTGATTGAATATGTTTCTTATTCTGATAGGGTTTATACTAGATTAAGTTTTAATTTGAATTTGAGAAATTTATACTGGTATCTTAATTGATTCCTAGTAAGAATGGTTATTTGATGTTTATACTTAATTATTTGCCTTGTGATTAAGTTCTCAAGAAATCTAGTATTTCGGGTAAGCTTTCTTCATTATGTGTTGACTTTGAACTAATTAACTTGATCGAGTAAGGTTTACAAATGGAAGTATTCGGGCAAACTTTGTAAATTCTGTAATGAAAATCTACCAAGCAAGGTTTGACCGGGTAAGCTTTGTAAGTGGAAATATACCGAGTAGACTTTGAAAAGAATAATTCCGAGTAAGGTTTTTTATACTTAAAATATATAAATGTTTTAAATTTATTAAGTGGATAATGTTACTGTTTGACAGCTAATAATTCACAAAATGACAAAAAGCATTTAAAACCCACTTTCAAAAGGTATAAAAGAGGGAGTTAGGCAAATTTTCAACATTATTTTTTCCCTCTCTCTCTCTCCTTCCACTGCAAACTACTTTCTCACAAAGAAACCTAACCGAATTATCGTATTTTGCTTCAATCCAAACCCTAATTTGAATCAGCTCTCTAATTCTGACTAGGTAAGCAATAATAATGTGTTTTCCGACCACGATTAGACTATAATGGGCTTTGATTATGTATCTTATTACTAACACTTTGTTTATGTGTTTAGGTTATAAACTTGTCGAGGAACAAGTTCTTGATGAATTTCTCTCTCTTTCTTCTTCATTTTTATAACTTGAAATTATCTAAAGTACTTAACTTTATAACTAATTTCACTTTGAATATGTTTATTTATGTGTTTCAGATATGGCAGACGATGAACCCAAATACGTCTTCGAACCAAAACACAATATGTGTGCACTATTGCAAGTCACACCTGACAATGAACTAATGGCGAGGATGATAACATGGATGGCACAGTCAAATGTCAGTTTCGCATTCACTGAAAGCCCTGTAATCTACAGAAATCATTCTTTGGATTTCTGGAGATCTGCAGAACTGGTTGAAGACATAAATGGTAAAAGAATTGAAGCAACCGTTTCCAGACAAGAAATACATATTACCGAAAGATTGATAAGAAGATGTCTACGGTTAAATGATGGTGATCATAATTCTATAAACTTCAGCACACCTCACCTGATGAAAATATTTGAAGAGACAATGGGGTATCAAGGAAATGTACATGATGGATAGTTTCAAAAGGGTATGTTCCCTATGCTGTACAGATTTCTTATCCACCATGTGATACATGGATTTGCTCCAAGGAAGGGATCTGGACCTTGATGAGTCATGATTTGGCAAATTCCACGGTTGGAATTATGTATGATCTACCTTTCAATTTTTCAAAGATGATATTTGAAGGATTAGTAGGAAACTTGAAGAAGGCTGAAAAGAAAAGATTTTTACAATATCCAAGGTTCCTACAGATAATCTTCAATAGTGAACTCCAAGATCTACCCACTGTAGGAACTATACACCTGCTGCAAAACCCTGACACATACAAGAGAATCAAAAATCCAGGTGTTTCAAATATGTGTAACTCAAATGTCCCATTTGAAATATTACCATGGTTATTGAACCATGATCTGAATGTGATGCCAGTGCCTGAGTTAAGTTCAGAGGAGGAAGGAGGAGATGATGATGAGAGTAATGATGATGGATCCGATGATGGAGATGACAATGTTGATGGAGATGAAGGAGGAGATGGAGTAGATATGGAAATTATTGCACCTGTTCAAGGGGAGCAATTTGATCACACATAACAACCTATTCCAACACCACCATAGTCATCACCACACATTAACCAACCAATTATACCATCACCACCACAGACTCCACCTCATCAAACCGCTCAATCCCCACCTCAAACCCTAACCATAAGCCACCCAGAAACTTCAACACACACATCTCCACCACACCAAACACCACCAACAACAAGCCCAATTCATTCTGATCCAATTATCCCAAGCCCACCTCATACACAATCACCACCACAATCAACTTTCCAACCTCAAACCACAACTCAAGAACCACCTGAATATGAACCATTCTTCACATCACCACCTACAACCTCACCCATTGACACAGACTTATTGCAAAGAACCCTGGAGCTATTGGAAGAAGTTGCTGAATTAAGAAGAAGAAATGAGGAGGTGACTAATGAAAATGTGATGTTGTTTGAGAAGTTGATACAAGCTAAAATGAGAATTCAAACCCTGGAGCAGGAGGTTGAGAAGACCTCAGCTGCCCCAATACAGGGGAGAATGAATCTATGCCAACTATCTCAGGTGTGAATGTTGAAGAGAATGTGATAGTTATGGAGACTACTGATAGTTTAAAACTGATTATGAATATTTATGATGATGAAGAGGAAAGTAGTGAGGAGAGGAGAGCTGTTGATGATGAGTAAGAAGGTGACATGTCAAATGTTGCTGAACAAGACTATGATGTGAATGATGAAATAATGAATGTTGAATGGACTGAAGAGAATGATGAGACAGTAGAGAGAATTGAAAAGACAAATGTTGAGGAGAATGTAGCTGCTACTGACATAGCTACTGAAGTCCTAACTGACATAGCTACTCATTCAGACAGAAGTAGAAAATGAAGAAGTGAATGAAGGAGATACTGCTACTGAGGAGCTAATACTCACTGAACCAGAAGCTGAACAATCCGAATGCTCCAAGAATGTAGAGTATGATGAAGAAATGAATGAACTTGAAAGAGATATTGATAATTTCTCTCGAAGAAGAATTAAAGAAAAGATTAGATAAGGGAAAGGCAAAAGTAAGTGAAGAAGAGCCTGTTAAGGCATATTCTGAAAGAGAGGTATTGTTTATAGATGAGGCTATTGTTGCTGCTGATGCCTTAAGAGAACAAGAAAAAATATTAAGAGAAACAAGGGATAGAGAAATTCTAGCTCAATCCCTGACTCCTGAAGAAATGGCAGAGCAGGAAACCTTGATCAACCAAACCAGGTTTGCAAAAGAAGTTATTGAAGAAGAGGCTGATCATGAGATGATTGAGGAGTTGATTAATTTGAGCAGAGTTGAGGAAGTAGACAACTCTTTGGCTTTGGTGGTTAGTATGTTTCAACCACAGAGCCAACCTGAAAATGAATCTGAAATGCCCCAAAAAGAACCTGAAAGGGAACCTGAGAGGCCAACTGGTGAATCTGTTGAAGAAATGATGGCTAATATCACCATAATCAGGATGGAAAGAGCAAAAAGATTTGAGCAAGTGTATACAAGAAAGAGAAAATTTGATGAACAGGAAAAGAATGATAAGAGAAAAACAAAGAGGGGAAGATGGGATGAAAAGAACAAATGCTATGTTGAGATTCCTGATGATGAATGTGATAATGATAATAGCCCAATCAGGGCAATTCCACTGCAAACACTGCAACCAAGACAACAGATTCCAAGTGTTCCTGATGTGCCAAGCAGAAGTGAACCATATCATCCACCCTCTGGTGAACCTAAGATTGATGCAATGAATGATTTAACTTAAGGAGAGGATGAGTCTGAGGATTCAGATGATAATGATAATGACCCTGAGAATGATCAAGGAAAAACTGTCAAAGCTTTTAATGTTGTGTCCCCTCAAGTCACAATGACTGAGGAACATAGGGCAAACATTGAGCTGAGTGTGTTGGAAGCTAAAAGGAAAAATCCATTGGTGATAAAGTTAAGAAGATTGGGTATAAGCTTTGAAACTCTGGCTGATATGAATGATGATGAATTGAAGCAGAAATTAGAAAAGGAAAATGATACCTTCAAGAAGCTTATGCAACAAAAGAATAGAGATGCCCAGAAATACAGAGATTATATCAGAAGGCATAACTATTCAGAAAAGGATCTGTCTCACTTTAACATTGACCAACTTCAAGATTTATATAACAGTGAAAGAGAAAAGGTCATTGAAAAATGTGTGAAAGAAAATGAGGAACTTGAAAAGACAGAAGCCTTGAGGAAAAAGTTTGGAGGTATGTGTGGATACCTGTTGGAAAGAGGTATGAAGCCTGAGATTGTTGAGAACCTATCCAGAGAATCAGTGTTGGACCAATACAACAAACTGAAAAGAAAAGAAAAACTGAAGAGGGTCCAAGCTGAGAGCTCTACTAGACAGGCTGAAGCAACTGATGAGCCTCAGGCTAAGAGAAGAAGAATCCAAACTTTGAGGGAGAAAACAAAAGAAAAAGTCAGAACAGTTGAAATCCCTACTCCTCAAGAAGAGAAGCCTGAACCTGAGGATGAACCATTTGTTCCCTAGGAGAATGAAGAAATGATCAACATTCTGAGGAACATAATGATAAATCAAAGGGGAATGAGTGAAGCAGACTTTAATGTCTTGAAAAATGAGGATCTGAAAAACCTTTTCTATCTTAAAAAGAGTGAATGGGAAAAAGATTTAAGAGAAGGTGAGAACCCAAGTAACTATGCAGATGGAAGATTTGTACCTGCTGGGTTGGCAAAAACTCCTGGAATGACAAAAATGTTACTAGAACTTAAAGAACATGGAGTAGATGTTGTTGAACTTGCCAATCTTCCAACTGAAATGGTAGAGGCCATCTACATAAAGTTTTTCAACTTAAGGCCTTAGAAACGAAAGAAATCTATTCCTTTTAGGCCTCCTATTTCAAGAAGGTTTCCACAAGGTGAAAGAGGTCAAGGAGGAAGAAGTGAATCAAGCAGTTCTGCACAACAAAGAACAAGACCACAATCTGATGTGGATCTACCAAGAGAACTGAATTTGATCTTGTTACTGACTCATTGAAGGTGATTATGGAGAGTAGACAATTGAGAGAGATTGTTGTTAGGAGTGACTTCCGTGAGTATAATGAAGAATAACTGGAAAGGATGGTCACTCTTAGATTGTATGATTATCGGAACAGAAACAGAATGGCAGTTAGACATATCAATGATCTGTTGAAATTCTTGTATAAAGAGGCTGACAAAGGGTTCAAGTTCTTAAAAGAGAAGAGGAGCTGGAGAATGGCTCAACTTCATAGATCAAAGAGGACAGAAAAACTGAAAAGAATGGACATAGCTGAAAGAGATTATCAAATGACTGTCAGATATGAGAATCCATTGTCTAACATAAATACATGCATAAGTCTGGGAAGAAGAATGAGACGCCCCAACTACACAGTACAGAAAAATGGCATTATAGCTGAAATTGAATACAAGGAGAATGCTGATCATTTTGTACTAAGAAACTCTGATGGAAAAATATTGGGGATCATTAAGAAAGATGAAGACTTGACCTGCCTGCATAATGAAGATCTTATAGACATAAGGGACTTGGTTATTCCAGAAAGTCATATTCACTACCAAGCCCTTAATATCTTCAAAATGAAAGCTGCTTCTGAGATAGTCAATCGAAGACAAGCCGTTCATAATGTAAGAAAGAAACAAGATCAGTAGAATAGGCTTTGTGATGTAATGTCTTCGGACAGCTTTTGAATATGTAATCTGCTTATGTTATTTGATTATGTAAATTTGACTTTGAATTTGATGTGTATTTTTGACTAAGTGTAAGTAACCTTAGAAAATGTTTTGGGTCAGCTGAGGTGTTCCAATCTAGGGGGAGATTGTTGAGTCAAACAATTGACCTAAGGGGGAGATTGTTGAGTCAAAGATTTGACCAAATGAAGTACATGTAAGATTGGAATCTTCTCAACCTCCTCAGAATTCGCTAAGTATGGATCCGGGCACACCTTAGACATCCGAGCAAGCTTTTACTTAGCCGGGTACGATATTTTGTCTATCGGGCAAGGTTTACTTCAAGTAGTCTTCTTTAGTGGATATCCGAGCAAGGTTTGCAAAATAGTGCATTGCCGGGCAAGGTTCACTAGTTTATGTATATCCGATCAAGGTTCACTTTATCAAGTAAGTCTGTTCTTCATAGCCAAGTAAGGTTCTCTCCCGAGTAAGCTTTTGGCTAACCAAGTCCATGAAGCCAAGTAATTGGAAGACCGGGCAAGGTATTCATTAATAATAGTGATCCGAACAAGCTTGATGTAAATGAAATATCTTTAAGTAACATCGGGCAAGGTTCAACTCAAGCAAGGTATTATACTCCCGAGTACACTTTGCTAATAAGTTATTTTATAGCAAAGAGTTGAAATGGTCCATCGAAAACAAGGTTGCTCGTAAGGGTTGGTCGGGAAAAGTCTGGCAAAGTCAAGAAGACTAGAGTCTACCCAGTGAGTATTTTACTTTGTAAAATACTCTTCAAGTAAAGTCTACCCAGAAACTGATCCCGGGCACACTTCTATGTTACCAAGTTCCAAAGGATGGCAGAGTACACAGCGTACTCGGAAAGTGAAGATTAATGCAGAGCCTACCCGGAAGACTTGTTTTACACTTAGTTTATTTTGAATATGTAATTTGAATATGTACGATTGTATTTAGGGTTTCTGGAAGGAATGACAGCTGTCCTAGGATGACAGGCCTATAAAAGGAATAATTAGGGCACACCTCCACAGAGACACGAGACGAGGACACACAATCCGGATAAGGCAGAGACACATTAATTAAGAAAGAATATTGTGTGGCGGCTGTCTTTGTACGGATAAACCCTCCTTCAAGAAAACCCTAAATCGATTAATCCTATTTGTATGATGAAGGTTATATAAATGGAAATCTTTAGAGTGAATCTTGATTGCGTTGGTTATCATTGAATACTCACTAAGCAACCGTATGTTTGTTATTGATTCCGCCTTTAACAAACGGTCGTCTTTCTAAATATAGCAACCCGACATTAACTCTCTTGTCAACACATTAATCTGTGTGAGTTATGACATGATTAAGTAAGATCCAGCTGAAATCGAGGGATCAGACATGCTTCATCAGCAAACTGTTGTGATGTGGAAGCAGCATTATTTCCAATGTTCAAGTTTTGAAACAAAGTTTCAAATCTTACTTCTCTTGTGGCATGTTCTTGACTTTGATCTTGCTGGTTGCTAGGATCCTCCTCATTCAAGATATGATCATCTTGAACTTCCTGATTGTCTTGATCACCATGTTCTTGATCTTGTCCTGGATTATTACCTTGGTCTTGATCTTGAACTAGTTCATTTACAATAGTTAAGGGATCCTTAATGAATCTATATTCAGTCCTTTTACCAGCAACCTTGGACCACAATTTGTCCAAACCAATCTTCTTTTGATCATTCTTTTCATGCACACTTGTTTTGTAAAAAGTTTCATCAAAGTCTTCAGGATAAATCTTGAAATACTTGATTAGCTTCTCAAGATCAAATAGCCGTGATGCTCCATCCAATGTATTGAATTGATTTTCATTAAATATCACATCATAGGACTCAATCACACTCAAATGGTCTTTCACATAGACTCTATAAGCTTTTGAGTGTATTGAATACCCAACAAAGAAACAATCCAAGCATTTTGATTGAAACCTTTTAATATAGTCCTTGGTGTTCAACAGTGAATATTTGCAACCAAATGGCTATAGAAACTTGATGTAGGGCATTGTTTTAAACAAAATATCATAGGGAGTTTTGTATTAACTTTTGTTGAGAAGTACTATGTTCTGAACATAGCAAGCAGTGTTGATTGCTTCGGCCTAAAAAGTGACAGGCAAGAAAGCATCTGCTAGCATGGTTCTTGCAGCCTCAATGAGTGTTTTGTTTCTTCTCTCTGCAACCCCATTTTGTTAAGGAGTTCTAGGGGCACTGAGTTGTTGAAAATTCCTTTGCATTGCAAACTCATCCATTACCCCATTCTTGAACTCAGTCTCATTGTCACTTCTCATGACCTTCACCCTAACATCCAACTGACTCTGAATCCTTGTCACATAACCTTTTATCAAATCAGCAGCCTCATATTTGGAACATAGGAAACAAACCCATGTGTATCTTGAGAAATCATCAATTATCACTAGACAATATCTCTTTTTGCCAATACTTGGAACACTCACATGACCCAATAGATCCATATAAAGAATTTCAAGCACTTGATCAATTGAGTTTATAAGCTTTGTCTTGTGTGATGATTTGTGTTGCTTACCCTTTTGACATGAAATGCATTTTTCCTCAAGTTTCAACTCCCTTGTGGGTAAACCAATTACATGTTCACCTTTCACAAATCTGTTCATGTTCTTTAAATTGACATGACAAAGTTTTCTGTGCCACAATTTGGTTTCATTTTTAGTGGCCTTTGATACAAAACAAATACCTCCCCTTGAAATGGCATCTTTCATATTCAGTTCATACAAGTTACCATTTCTTGGAACCATCATCATAATCATGTCCGGAGGAATCACAAAGTCAGATTTGAGAATAGAGCAATGAGAATCATCAAACCCACCTTATAACCTTTATCACACATTTGTGAGATGCTCAAAAGGTTATATTGCAATCCTTCAACATAGAATACATTATCAAAAGTAACTTTCCCATTTGTGAATATTCCTTTCCCTATAATTCCCTCCATTCTCATCACTCCCAAATGCAACAGGTCCATCAAAATTCTTTTCATAATTCACTAGTGACCTCTTATCACATGTCATGTGCCTAGAACATCCATTCTCTATATACCATACTTCATTAATTGGTGTGGACTGTCCTTGCACATATAAAAAAAATGATCAGTGAAGTAATGAAGTGCATGCTGAAACAACTTGCAAATCATCAGTGACATTAACATGTGTTGCATTAGGATTGGGAACGGGTTTAGGATCCTCATAAACAACTTCACAAGAATCAGAATCATCTAATTCATATCCTTTATCATATATGTTTCCCACATATGGAATGATACTCTTTTAGTCTTCAATGACATATTCTTTATTCACATTTGTCACTACAGTTTCATTCCTTGGTTTCCAAAGGAATCCATGGGGTTCAAATCCATGTTTCAATAAGAATCTCTCATCACCATTAAGCTCTCTTGGCTTCTTCTTTGTGAACACTTCTCTTTTCACTTTCTTTTCACCTCTTGGCGAACTTTCAGATTCATCAGACTTCACAGACTTGGAGTCTTTGTTAGGAACAATCCTGATGGGTTGTGTATTCTTTTTCACTTGTTGAACAACATTCTTCTTTGCTTTCTTATCAACAGTCTCAGTCTTCTTCTCACTCTTGACAGTTTCTTCAATTTTCTTGACAGTTTCTTTAACTACTTCATCTGGAATTGTCTTACCTTTTCCCAAGTACTCATCATACTTCTTCTTGTATAAACAATAAAATGAAATCTTGTCCAAACATTGTGGTGTCTGGTACATGAAATGCTTTGAAAGTGAATCTTTCATGACATCAATCAGTGTGATGTCCATATACATCACATTTCTCGTACCATACTTTTCCTTTAAAGCTATCATTAGACTTTCCTTTCTTGAATCTTTCACTTGGTCTTGGAGGATCAACACCAATTATCTTTTATGAAGAAAGAACATCAAAGTTAATTGAAAAGGGCACAAGTTCTTCAATCTTGATCTCTCGCCTTTCAACAGTGCTCTTTACAAAAGTTATTCTTTCCAAATTGATTGGCTCATCATCAATACTTGCTTTTAATCTTTCTTGACTTCTCTCATACTCTTCCATTGTTTCAACTTCACCAATATCAAACAATTCTTGGCTTGAAAACACAGGGTAAACTGGAATGAGCTATTCATTTGTAACAATTTCTACAGTTTTCTTCTTGTTGTTACCCTTTATCTTCTTCAGTACTTCTTTACTTGGTGGCTTCACAGCATTGTAACTAACCTTTGATCTACCACATATGTCAAATGACACATGTTCCCTTCTCATTTGTTCATGATGTTTTCTCATCTTAGGTGTGATGTTTGGTAAAATAGGGATCTTGCTTGGTGGACTTGAATTATTTGAACCTTCAACACTTGAATCACTCAAGTCATCCACATTCAAAAATTCGTCATCAAAGTCATCTTTAGAAACTTGAATACCAATGGACTTTTCTTCTTTCACATCTTTTTTCACCACAAATTCTCCATTTTCATCAACTTCAACTAACTTATAGTTTTCAATGAATTCTTCCTTATCTTTGAACACATCTCTGAATTGATTAAGATATGCCTCTCTTTTATCCTTATCAACTTTCAATGAATAATTGTTATTGAAAGGTGGAGAAACAACCTTATATCTATCTTCCTCCTTGATTTTGTTCAGAATCCCACATATATTTCCTGTTGAGACTAGATTTTTCAAGAAGTGATTCTCAACCTGAAGTGTGGTATTCTTCACTTTTTCATCAATAACATCTTTCTCAACCCATCAATCTCAGACACATATCTAGACTGCTTTCTATAACTATCCATGCAGTCTTGCTCAAGACTTTTGATCCTTTCCTCATAGGTTAAATCACTTGATTCATGCACATTAATCATGCTTTGATTCTTGAAACATTCACTATCAAGCTTCACTACTTTCATTTTTAATGATTCAATTGTTTCAAGTAATTCAAGTGTTGAGTCTAAATGTACTTGAGAAGTAGAGGTTTAAGCTTCATTCTCAATTTTGGCCGTAAATGCCACATTTTCCTTCTCAATTTCATTGGCATGATCACTCCAGTCAAAGTTCCCTTCTTGTTGTTGAGCTGTCACTGCCACTTTACCTTGGTTTCTAGGTTGATTGACATTGTTGTTTCTTTTGTTGTTGGTAGGAGCTTGTGGAGGGTTCTGATTGTTATTTCTTTGATAATTCTGGTTTTTGGGAACAACTTATTGGTTATGTTGTGATTGTTGGTTGTTGAAGTTGTTATCGTGGTTTCTTTGCTGACCTTGCCGTTATTGGTAGTGGTTTCTTGGTTGATTAACTGATTGTTTTGGAATTTTCTTGGTTGGTTGCACTCCCTTGAAATATGTCCTGGTTGTTGACAGTTGTAGCAGATAGCTTTTGATTTGTCAAAACCTATTCTTTCATTATGACCAGATATAAGATACCTTCTTGTTATGTTGAATAATCTTTTGCTTCTTAATGCCAACATAGCAGTCTGCCATTTTAGATCCATGTCCTCTAGATCATCTGCATCAATTTGCTCAAGATCATCTTGAACAACAATGGTATGGATCATGTTCTTGGCGACAAAAGCATTGTATGAAACTGTGAACATTGAGAACAAGGATTGGTATTCATTTCCTTGACCAACACCATTACCATTACCATAAGGTGGATGCCCACTAGCCATTGAGGCAGAGTCATTATCATCAATCAGCTGGACATTGAACCTTGATTGTCCACCCTGATTACTTAAACTTCCAGCAAAACTCCTTGGTGTATCACCACCATGTTCACTTGGTTCTTCAATAATTGGAATTTGTTGTTGGTTCTTTGTGGACAAATTACCCATTGGTGCTATGAGAGCATTGGACACTTGAAAACAGGGCTTATCTTCCTTGATCTATTCATTTTCAATCATCTCTATCTCTGCTGCTTGCAGGAAGCATATCACATCATCAAGCTTGAGTGCATCATAGTTTGGTTTCCGCCTAATGAATTTGTTGGTAGTATACCATTCTTTTGATAAAGATAACAGCAATTTTGTGTTCAAATCAGAATCAGTCACCACATAATCAGTTGTCCTGATATCATTGACAATGATCAGGAATCTTTCCAATACAGACTTCAGTCTTTCACCATATTTATACTTGAATCGGTCAAGTTGTTGTTTTAGCCTTTGTTTCTTGATATTTTTCATTTATGTGTTCCCTTCAAACATTTACAACAAAGCATCATACATGGGATTAGCAGTTGTACGGTGAGCAACTTTGGTCAGAATCTCCCATGATAACCCCAATTTCAGCATGGCTAACGCTCTGTCATCAACCTTCTTCATTCTAGCTTCAACAACCGGGTTGTTGTTTGTTCCATCAGCCACATAGGGTCCATTCTTTATAGATTGCCACATCTCTACATCGTTGTAGCATACTGCGACTTCAAACAGCACTTTCCATTTGATAAAGTTCTCCTGTCCGTACAATCTGGGAATTTTGTTAGTAGACACTTCTTGCTCGTCTTATCCAGACATCTTTTTGGTCATTTATTACATTTATTTTAACAATAAAGAAAACTTAGCAAATATTTAAATAAAAACATAAATATTCTTTTGAAAATGATCAGATCTGTGGATGAAATCCTTATATCTGATATATCCGGACAAATTAGAGCAAGATTAATGACAAAGAAATGAAGATCTAAGAGAGAAAAACACTTTAAACCTCAAACCAAGTGGAAATTTGAGAAATGAAAAACAGGAAAGCTGACGTCACTAATCAATTAAACAGTAGTCAGCTGACGTCATTCATCGTCTTCAGATCAGCAATAATCAACATAAATCAGCAACAGTTCTTCACCCGAATAGCAATATTAGCTCAGACACCACTTGTCGGTCCCGTTTATATCGATCGATCACTATGTCGTAACCCACACATTAAGTGTCGACAGGAGGGTTAACGACTTGCTATTTTGGGAAAGAACAATAGGGTATTAATGGTGGAAATACTAACACACAAAATGTTGCTTACTAGGCACAAAAGTAATAAACACACATTGTAGCTAAAAGATTTCCATTAATATAATATGTTAGAAACAACAGGAAATCGTTAGGGTTTCAGAATGGAATGTTTATCCGTACGTGATAAAGACAGTCGTCAAATCAATATCAGGTGTAAGTTCTGGGTGTCGTGTGTCATAGGCGTGCCCTAAATTATTCCTTTTATAGGCATGCCCTGACAGCTTTCATTCCTTCTAGAAACCCTAATGATTGTTACATAATCATAAGAAGATATTACAAAAAAATTCCTAGTGTAAACAGGTCTTCGGGTAAGCTTTGCAACTTCTGTCTTCTTCGAGCAGACCTGGTAACCATAAACTATGCTGGGGAACAGTTCTCCGAGGAGACTTTACTTAGAATATTTTCCTAAGAAAATAGGAAAATATACACCTAGCAGACTTCAATCCTCTTGACCATAGCAAACTTTGCTCGATATGATCCTACGAGCAAACTTGTTCTTCAGAAATCCTTTCAACTCTTTGTTAACTTTAACTTATTGAACAAACCAAAGTGTGCGTGTAACACTGTAGCTTGTGCTGGTAGCACTGTAGCTTGCTCTAAGTTTAACCTTTCTAGAATAAGTCCTTAATATATTTCTTTATCAACTTTCTTCAAGCTTGCTGGGACCACTGTTTATTAAATAAACATTGCTAGATCTTCCAAAATACTTGGTTTCTTTAGCTTGGTTTAGCCAAGGGTTTGCTAGGAAACAAACCATGCTTGACTTGAAGAACAACCTTGCTATACAAAGTGAACCTTGCTCGGATTAACACTTAAGAGGAATTCTAGAGAATAACCTTACCCGGGAGGCAAAATACTTTGCTAGGATAAGTAAAAGCTTTCTGGGAGGCTTAAGTATGCTCGGTATCCATACTTAACCATTTTTAGAGAGTTTGAGAAGATTTCAATCTTCATGTTGTCTTTTCTAATCCTTTAAAGCACATATCAGTTAAGATCAAACAAATATTCATGCACACAATCATCATTCTCACACATAAGACAAACATAACTCACTCAAGACCATAGAGATAATTAGTCATATTCAAGCACATATCACTAAATGTTGCTTACTAGACACAAAAGTAACAAACACACACTGTAACTCAAAAGATTTCCATTAATATAATATGTCAGAAACAACGGGAAATCGATTAGGGTTTCAGAATGGAATGATTATCCGTAAGTGATAAAGACAGCCATCAAATCAATATAAGGTGTAAGGTCTGGGTGTCATGTGTCATAGGCGTGCCCTAAATTATTCCTTTTATAGGCATGCCCTGAAAACTGTCATTCCTTCTAGAAACCCTAATGATTGTTACATGATCATAATAACATATTACAAAAAAAATCCAAGTGTAAACAAGTCTTCGGGTAAGCTTTACAGCTTTTGTCTTCTTCTAGCAGACCTGGTAACCATAAACTGTGCTTGGAACAGTTCTTCGAGCAAACTTTACTTAGAATATTTTCCTAAGAAAATATTCACCTAGCAGACTTCAATCCTCTTGACCATAGAAAACTTTGCTCGATATGATCCTACGAGCAAACTTCTTCTTCAGAAACCCCTTCAACTCTTTGTTAACTTTAACTTATTGAAAAAACCAAAATGTGCTGGTAACAGTGTAGCTTGTGTTGGTAGCACTGTAGCTTGCTATAAGTTGAACCTTGCTTGAATAAGTCCTTAATATATTTCTTTATCAACTTTCTTCAAGCTTGCTGGGACCACTGTTTACTAAATAAACCTTTCTAGATCTTCCAAAATACTTGGTTTCTTTAGCTTCATTTAGCCAAGAATTTGCTAGGAAACAAACCATGTTGACTTGAAGAACAACCTTGCTAGAAAAAGTGAACCTTGGTCAAATTAACACCTAAGAGAAATTCTAGAAGATAACCTTACCAGGAAGGCAAAATACATTGCTAGGATAAATAAAAGCTTGCTGGGAGGCTTAAGTGTGCTCGATATCCATACTTAGCCATTTTTAGAGAGGCTGAGAAGATTCCAATCTTCATCTTATCTTTTCTAATCATTTCTTCGACCCAATAGTCCAGCTAGACGGCCAAAGATTTATCGAATTCTTCTCCTTCAAAGGTACCTCACCTTAAGGTACTTTTTCCTTTGATTTCTGAGATAATGAGTGACCTAGCCACACAAACCACCACTTTAGCTGACCCACACATAGGATCCCCCACCTCCCTAACCAAAACCTTAGAAGCCCTTAAAGCCAAACAAATCAAGTTAACAACAGCCCAAACCTCAACCTCACCTAAAACCAAATCAAAAACCAAACTCACTTCACCACCAAAAGCCCCAACCAAAACCAAGCCTAGAATAGTCCTTAGAACAAAACCCAAACCAAAGAAGCCTTCCCTTAGAGACGAACCCGTCACTTCTCCCGAAACCTCACCAACCCGCTTAGATGAACCTATGCCTTGAATGTTTGAAGACATTCCCATGACCACCCAAGCCGAAACATTCACATCCCCTAGGACCACCGCACCCGTTACCTCACCGACATACCAATTCACCTCACCAATTAGAGGTACTACATTATGGTCCTCTACATTTACAACATCTAGCCTAACCCAAACCACCACCTCCACCATCGAAACAACAACCACAGCAACAAGCCTACCCTTAACCATAACCAAATCATTCCCTACCTTGACCCTAACCTTACCAATACCAACCACACCACACTCAACCACACTTCCCTCAACCCTTAGAAGCCATGTCATTGTTGTCACTCCCATCTCTAGTGGGAAATCGAAGAAGTCGCTAGTGTTTCGAGATCCTATCATCGATAGGATTAAGGCATTGGAAGAAGCTAACGAGAATCGTGCAAAGCGAGAGCTCATGTTGATCAAGTTTCTCAAAGATCAACAAGCTATAAACCAAGAAGTCACTAGACAACGTGACACTTTGGCCAATCAGTTGGCCACTTTACAGAAACAACGTGACATGGATCAAGCAAGAATTGCAAGTCAGAAGGATTGGATTAACCGGTTGCAGCAAAGAATCAGCAACCAGTAAGAGTTGATCAACAAAAACTCTTTGCAAAATGCTGATTAACACGTTGGGTTAGAAAAGCTTGAATCAAGGGTTAAAAAGCTAGAGACTAATCTTCCTTCCTCTTCTACATTTGTAAGTGAGTTCAGAAGGGAACTTGATTCCACTCTTGATAAAGTATGGATAGACTTTGAGTGTCTAGGCTCAAGAGTCAGTAGGTTGGAAGGTGGAGAAAGTCGGGATGTGAGCAGGTTGTTGGGAGAAAGTGTTAGGTTGCGTGGGATGATATCGCTGGAACGGATCTTTCAAGGGAAAAATAGTGTAAGTCCTTGGAACGGATCTTTCAATGTGATATCAACGATATTGTTGTTAAGAGGAAATTAACAAGAGATGGTTAAATATAAAACAATTAAACATGTAAAGAACACTAGCACAATGCTTCAAAACACACGTATATTATGTCCGGTGCTTAAGCACGATCTTACACAATAACTCGTTCAACAACGTTATGAACGGCCAACCATTAACAACCTAAATACAATGTATATGTAAGTACTACACCCTATCCCAACATAAACCAAAATACCACAGAGATCTCTTGGATCTCGGTTCACATACGGGCCCAAAACAGGATATAAGCAAGCCCAAAACTAAAGTACAAACCAAACTAATGTAAGCCCAACAGATAGCGCGCAGAACAGGGTCAAGTGAACGAGTCATTGGACAATTGATACCTTGCTGTTATGGAGGTGATGTGGTTGACAGATGAAGATGTTGAGAACTTGAGGATGCAGTTGATGGAGACCTGTTGAGGGTTTCTTCGTGTAGCTGAGCCAAAGTCCGAGCAAAGTATTCGACGACAAACTTGTAAGTTCTAATAGACGGATCTTTCAATGTTATATCAACAATCTCGATGTTATTGAGGAATATACACAAGATGATTCAAGACAAACGATTAATCATGTAAGAGCACACGGGATGCTTCAAAACGTACGTATATTAACGTCAGATGCTTCAGCACTTGTTACACAAACACATGTTAAACAACTACTAATGAACGGTTAACCTAACCCTACATACAATATGACTATAAAAATGGACTACACCAAGCCCAACAAAAGCCAAAAGCCCACCGAGATCACAAGGATCTCGGTTTACATACACGCACACAACACGATAAAAAACCAAACGCCAAACTAAGTACAAACCAACTAATATTTATCCAACAATCTCCCCATTGGTTTATACTTCGTCTTCAGTCGTGCTCCAAAACATTAGCATCAGCTTCTCTATATCCTCCATACCACAAACCCGTTCTGATTATCGATGTCACCATCCCTGTATATTCTTTGGCAGCAGCCTCAAATAGTGGTTTAGCAATAATCTGAAAGTTGCTCAACGTCTTGATGTCTCGCTCATGAAACTGCAGTAGATCACGCGGGTCAACAAAAAGATATTGGCCTTTTCTAAGACGAACAACAGTATCAGTTTCACTATCGTATGTCTATAATTTCATTCCATCTGTAATCGAAGTGGATCGAGGAATGTGAGTTTCTTTGTTGGTAGCGGGCCACATCACATTCACCATCGTCTTTCCAGTCTTTGGATCATGAACTCCCTTTGCTTTCTTCAGAAATGATTCAGCCATTGTCATGTTCGGGTATCCTTCATCAACTTGTCTCCTTAAGAAGTTCCAGAAGTTTGTAGCTTTCTTGTCATGATTTGGATTATGGAAAGGATCATTAATAAGGTCACTGAGATCTAACTTTGTCCAGGATCCAAAATCATTCATTTTCTTGTAGTACTCGGTATTCCCAGACTTTTGTTTCACCCACCACATATCCTTATCAACGTCAAATCCCCATGACATAACGCCAGATTGATCACCATACGTATCTATACTTATCTGATAATCCTTTCTTGAATGTAACAATGAACTTATCTAGGTGATCGGAAGACTCAATGTTCTAGTTAGAATTCTTCATAATAAGTATCTTCTTTTGAAGTCTGTCAGATTGCTCGGTTGTTCTTGAAGGTGTAGAGAAATATTGTTCCAGTGGTTCAGATGCGTCAATATTTGAAGTCGGACGTCCACTGGAACTGCCACCTTGATCTACAACGGGTGTCTTGAGACAACTTCTTCACTGCTTTTAAATTCATCTCCAAACTTTTGAACAAGTTTCTGTTGGAGGTCCAGATACATAGTAGTAAGACCACCCAATTAGACTGAAGCTCTTTGATCTTTGAATTTTTATCTGTGTTGCTAGCTTCAAGTTCTTGGATTCGCACATCCTTCACAACTGAATCTTGTTCAAGTTCAAAGACTCGAGGTTGAAAGGCTTGTAAATCCACGACTTCAGCATCAAGTGTAATTCCCTTACCCTTATCCTACATAAATTTATCTTGCATAGCAAGAATGTGAGCAATCTTCTCAGCAACGCTTGAGCTTGACTGACCAATCAGGTTAGATGACCCCGATGGCTCGTCAACAAATGGAATGTCAACTTCAAAATCAAACTCTTGAGCAATATCATCAAAAATATTTTCTTGAGTTTGAGGTTCAGTTGAGGATGGACTTGTAGAAACATGAGTCTCAGCAGGTACCGACTCATGTTCTAACTGTTGGCTAGTTGGTGTAGTTTTTATAACCAGCACACCGGGTCTTGGATCTTTCTTTCTTCGCTTACGTGGAATAAGATCGGTGGCTGGTTCTTCGGGAATCTCTTTATCTGGTGTTACAGTGACTAATTGAGGAGGTTTCAATGTAGTCGACTGGAGCTGGTATTTAAACTTCTCAAATTCTGCTAGCTGATCAACAGTAGGTGCATATTCTTGTTCTTGGTGTTCTATCTCCATGTGTTGTATTGGAGAACTTTCTAGTTCAACATCGTCTGAAATGGTTTCAAACGCAACATTGAACCTCTAAGCAGGTATCACATGTTCATCAGCAACTTGAGCACTGGCTGGTACAAGCTCAGTCTTAGCAAATCTTCCGAACTTGAACAGTTCGTGAAGGCCTTTGTAGACGACTTTCGATCCCTTTCTCGATTGTTTCATCAGCCTAAAGGTATTGGGACCCATGGCTTTCAGATCTAGCGTCTCTACAGATTTGACAAAATCAGTATAGTGGGAGTCAAAAATCATCTGTACAAACCTTGGGTACATGAGAAACATCTCCTTCTTCTTCCCCTTCAAGTTGCCCATCATCTCCTCGAACACAAACTTAGAGTAATTATAGTTCCAGTTCATGATCATGTCAACCACAACCGATATTTGAATGTGGCTAATCTCATCTGAACCTCCTTTGCGTCTTGACACACACGTAAAGAGCGTGTGAATCAAGAATCTCCAGTATGGATGAAATAATTTCTTGATTACTGCAGGGTGGGATCCTTCATAACCCATCTTGACTGCGACTTCAGCAACGGTGTCATTTGGATATTCCGTTGGATAATCTGGTTGATCACCAAACAATAACACCTCGCGAATAATGGCCTCTGTAATGACGATCGTCTTCTTTAGAACTTAAGAGTCAATGGTAACGACTTCCCCGGCACCCCGTAGATTGATGGAGGCGTTGTTCCAGAACTCTGTTATCATCTTCTTGCATATGACAGGATTTTCTCGTATGGTGTGAGAAATCCTGCACATATTAAGCCCCACGATCATTGATATGAATTCTTTGTGCGCCAACGGTGGATCATACAGGCATCCAGCTATGTTGTGAGTATCCACAAACTTTAAGGGTGCTTAATCAGCCATTAATGGTTCATGATATACTAGAAGACGATTCCCCTTTTATTCTTTTATTTACCTGTTGATTAAGAAAGAAGATCACGAGGTTATCTTGCACAATAGTATCCGAATAGCTTGAAGCACAAATGTTTTCGGCTTAGAGGATATTTGAAATTAGGATTTAATAGATGTAAACCAATTGTGCAGATAAGATTGTATATATATCAAGTTAATTGAAACGGGCAGAAAACCCTGATGGGCCAAGAACCTTGATGTAGACCAGGCCCAAGATATTTTGTTTAAAAAAATTTTAAGGGTCACATGGGCTGAAAGTAGTTTTTCTTAAAGCCCAACACAGACTAGATCCATGGTTTTTGAAAACGATTTCTTATAGCATACGTTTTGACGAGAGTAATTAAAAGGTAAAAATAAAATAAAATAATATAAAATGCATAAAAAGTAGACAAAAAAAATTCAACCACTCGGTCTTCTTGTAATTTAGCAATAAATTTTTGGGATCAAATTTCAGTTTCGATAAGAACGCAGCCATTAAGAAAAGATCCGGACATGGAATCACATTGATTAAGGTGCTTTCACAAAGATTCCTGTTCAACATTATTATGACATAAAGAAACAGATTGATAGCATGTATAATAGACTTAGCATGATTTTCATTGCATCAGTGATACGAGTTAGGTTTAATTTGGCATAAATCTTAGATGGACATCACTCATGGACCTGTGATGCCTCCTATCTCTTCTTAAGGCGTATTTGGCTTTCCTCAGATCACCCCAATTTGACTCAAACCCCCTATTGCTTGATCAAAAATTTCTTTATACGAGCAAAAATTTAAGCTTTAAGGTTTAACTTTGGACTTACAAGCCATTTGGACTTACATGTCTTTCTTTCAGGGTGTTCAAAACAGATTTGAATGCATCACCCTTGTAGTTCTAGTTTGACCGTTTAAGCTTTAAAAACCAGAATTTTTCAACACAATATTATATATATAACTCACAATTATATTATTTTTTTTCGTATATGTATCTCAACAATAAAAGAACAAGGACATAACATTTTTGTAGATCAAGACACTAGCGGGCTCGTGTATGACTGGGTAAAAACTTTTCTGCCTATCATTCGGAGAGATGTATATGAAGACATGCACATTTCTTCTAAATGACTCTCCACAGTAAGTTTATCATATTTAGTTTATATCACTTCAACTTTTACGTATCATGGAAAGCTACCATGCAAGTCAATGACTGTTTTAGAGCCTTTTATGCCTACTTACTTCACCTGTTAGGCACATAGAATCAATCTACCTATCATTTTCCAAAGGTTGGATCAATTTTCATTTGAAAATATTTAAATCTTTTAACAAGCTCATAACTGAATAATCGTATCACTTCCCAGAGAATTACAGAAGAGAGTTAAAACTCAGTCGCCCCAGTCACTCTCAGTTTTCAGGTAAATGGCTATCCCGTATATCCACAAGTGGGTAACAGGACCAAACACATATAGAAATACATGTCCTTCAAACGTAGAACAACCGACATAATTTTAAGCGAAAGAATTAAAAACAAAAACACATCACAATCGCCCCAGATGCTTTCAGTCTTTAGGTGAATGGTTATCCTGTAAGTCTACAAGTGGATGACAGGACCAAACATATACAACTATATGTCCTTAAAACTTGAGCAACTGACATAATTTTAAGCGAAAGTGAATTAATATTTTTTTTTAATTTCTTAATAAAAACACACACACTCTTAAAACTTGAGCAACCGACATAATTGTAAGTCCCGAATATGGATCACTACAATTATGATATCAATAAACCAAGTATTGGTGCGGAAATCCAATACTCGGTGATTCAAGAACACAATGAACACAAACACGTAACACACATATTACTTCAAAACACACGTATTATTATTATACGTCGGGTGCTTAAGCACAAATACAACCTCTTCTATCAAATGCTAGACGGCCAAACAAACAACTAAAACCAACAACCAAAACCCTATACAATACACGCTATATATAGAGAACCAACTACACAAGCCCAATACCAACCAAAAGCCCACCAAGATCCTATGAGATCTCGGTTTACATACGTAGCCCAAGCCCAATATTACATGCTTAACCCAAACACAAATAGACTAAGTACAAACCACTCTAATCTAGGCCCAACACGAACCTGTAACCCCAAAAATGTTGTCATCTCCCCTAGTGAACTCATTTCAAATCTCTTTTTCATCAACTCTTCAAATTCAGAACACAGGGCAGCACTTGTAGATCCGAAGATGATATTATCCACATTATCTAGAACCAGAATCAAATCTTAATTGCCCCACGATTTTGATGAACAGATTCTGATCGATGGTTCCTTTCTTGTAACCATGCCCTAGAAGATGAGTCGTCAACATTCCATACCAAGCCCGAGGCGCTTGATAAAGACCATACAGTGCTTTATCTAACTTGTAGACATGATTTGGATTCTTTGAGTCAACAAGCCCCGGTGGCTAATCCACATAAATCTCCTCCTTGACCTATCCATACAGAAATGTTGTTTTGACATCCATCTGATAGAACGTGAAACCCATGTAGGAAGCATATGCCAGAAAAATCCGAATGGATTCAAGTCTAGCCACGGGAGCATAGTCTAACCCTTCAACCTGATGAAAACCGCAAACGACAAGTCGCGCCTTGTTTCGAATAATAACTCTCGTGTCATCTAGCTTGTTTCGGAATACTCATCTTGTATCTACCGCTTTCTTTCCAATGGGTAGCTCAACCAATCTCCAAACCTTGAGCTTATCAAATTGATTTAATTCCTCATGCATAGCATCCACCCAGATTGGTTCTTGTAGTGGCATTTCACCTGACTTCGGTTGTATCTGAGAAATGAAGCAGGAGAACAAGCAGCTGTTGATGTGTCTGATCTCGCTTCTGGTGGACACGCCTGTTTCAAGAGGACCTATGACATTGTCAATTGGATGATCTTGTTGAATTCTTGACAGAATTGAATTCTCGGGAATAGAGCTGGTGGATGGTAAGTTTGATATATCTTCAAGGATTTCAGTGAGAGGGTTTTTCCATCAAGATGTCGTCGTACTGTGTGAGTATGAGGTACTTGCGATGTATTCATTTGGTATGGCATCTAGGAATAAGGTACTTCCAAAATTTTGACGAACAGGACTCTCCCCCTCAACTATTGGAGTGTTTTCTGTTGGTGTTGGTGAAGACACAGTTTCGGTAACCATATCTTGTTGATTGTCTGACAATGGCTGAGTGATATCCGGTGATTCTGAGGGGTCATCATCCATAACTGGAGATATGTGAGAAACAGTAGGTAAATCTTCTTCCGTTTTGACAGAATTTAAAACATCAGCACCCGAAATTTCTGTATCGGTAACTGGAAACACATTGAAGAGTTTAAAGAGTTCATTATAATCGAACAACCAGTAGGGACCATCACGAGCATCAGTCTCGTTCTCTTCCAACCAACGCACATCATACGATTCTACTATCTGCTTAGTTGACTTGTTGTAGCTCTGTAGGCAGTACGACCAGCAGACCCAACAAAATAACAATCATTAGCTTTGGCCCCAAACTTTGGAGTCGATTCAAGATTCAGCAGAGTACACTGACGCCCAAACGCCCGAAAATGTTCAACTGTGGGCTTGTGACCATAAACAATCTCGTATTGAGTCTTCATTTGAGACTTGTTGATCAGTACTCGATTTTGAACATAACATGTTATGTTAACAACATCAGCCCAGAAAAATAGTGGCAGCTTTGAATCACACAGCATAGTTTTTTCCGCCTTAATAAAAGTTATGTTCCTTCGCTCAGCGACACCATTTTGTTTCGGTGTCCGAGCTGAACTGTACTGTCAAAGCACTCCCTTTTCGGCACAGAAGTAAGTTAATGTAGAATTCTTGAATTCAGTGCCATTGTCACATCGAATACCCTTCAGCTTTAAGTTGAGCTGATTCTCCATACGTACCACGAAGCGTTTAATCAATTCTGCAGTTTCTTTCTTATTTGACAAGAAAAACACCCAAGTAAAACGTGAGTAATCATCAGTAATAACAAAAGAATAAGAGCTACGAGAAAGACTCAAAACATGAACGGGACCAAACAGGTCCATATGCAGCAATTGAAAAACTGATGAAATGGTGTTAACGAGTTTTTTCTGATGAGTATTACGATTATGTTTACCCAAGGCACAAACGACACATTTTTCAATAGTAACAAAGTCTTTGACGGGTAAACCACGCACCAAGTCGTTTTTAGCAAGACAGTTTAGATTTTTAATGTTTGCTTGACCAAGACGACGATGCCAAAGCATGACATTAAGTTCTGACACTTTTGAAAACAAGCATGTTATTTCATCAGGAACGTATTTGTTCATGTCGATCACATAAGCATTATCTTTTCTATGTGATCTAACCAGAACCCAATCTTCTGGTATGATGATACCAGGTTTCAAAATCAAACACTCTTTGTTAGTAAAATGAGTTGAAAAACCTTTATCACAGATCTGAGAAACGCTCAGCAAACTGTGTTTAAATCAGGAACAAAATTAACATTTTCAAACTTTAAAATACCATTACTTATAGTACCCTTCTGAGTATTCTTCCCTTTCTCTCCTCCCGAAAAGGAAACATACCCACCGTTAAAAATTTTAAATGTCGTGTAGTTGAGAAATTTCTCCTATCATGTGCCTGAAACAGTCACTATCAACATACCAAGGTCTGATGATATTCCTCCATAGCTGTTCCTGCACGATGTGCAAGATCAATTAGACTTTGGTTCCCAATCCATAGTAACACTGGGTGAATCTGATTCATCTACACTTGTCACGGGTTGCCATGACATATCTTCCCGATTATCTAAAATAGAATTAGATGCATTTTTCACCGAAGACTTAGGCAACCATTCATGTCTACCATTATAAGATTGAGTTTTATTTGTACGAATGGATGGCTTAGTCTCTGGTTTGCGAGTGGGAGACACAGATGAATTTATATTTCTAACTTGTTTCATCTCAGAAACCGAGTTGGTTTTTAAGCCAAAGCATAGTTTCTATCACCTTTACAAAACATGTTATGCTTGGTCTGATGAGGACTAAACCTACCAGATTTGTTTATGTTTCAATCACCGTCAGAGGGATTAGCCTGGTGATACCTGAACTCTCGTCATGTATTACGAGGCATATTCCTCTGATAGAATCCATAATATGGGACATATGGACGATGTGGACTATTTCTAGGGATATGACCAGGAGTGCCACAATTAAAACACGTTTGACGTTTTATATGAAATTCATTATGGTCAACTCCTTTTCTGGGCATGTTGTGTGGACCAGTTTGCTTTGCCTGACATTTACTACTCGACACATTGTTTGGACCATCACCTTTTTAATAATTAGAGCATCCCTCTTTAACAAATTTAGGTGATGAGTATTTATTAGAATTTTTCATATTTTTAAACTTATTAAAAACCACATCACCAGAGTTCAAAGTTTTAACAGAATCAAACGCACAATTGTCTTTGCTCTTAAAACCAGAGCCCACACAAACAATTAAAATAACAGAATTCAAAACAGGTTTTTAATGAAACATCAGAATTAATGTCTTTATTATTCAAAATAGGCAAATCATCATCCTCATCAATCCAATCCTCGACAATTACTTCATCTACACGTGAAGTAAACGCATAAGTATCATTCACCCCTGAGGTTGACTCAGTAACTTTCACTGAATCAGGAGTATCTTTGCCATTCTCATTATTCTTACCACATTTCATAGTTTTTACCCTTTCTTCCTGCTCTTTGGTAAGAGGAAGACTGGTGTAATTCTCGTTGTATGAGGGGGTACAGAACTGTATCTGATCCCTTCACCAGCATTTTCTTTCCACCATAATTGATTCTCAATCATGGAGTTAATAACAGTACTGGAGCCTTCGAATTTTTAAAAACTAGTTCATCTATTTTAAATTTATTAGTTAAATTAATAATTTCTAATTTTGAGGCTTCCAGTTCAGCAGTTAACTCGACAATTTTTTGTTTACTATCCAGATGATGACAACATTTTAAACTAAAATCTGATTGAAATTTAGAAAAATCCTTTATATGTGTCTCAATTTTACCTCTGAAAGCTTTTTCATTTTTCTTAAGAGCAAAATTTTCTGATTTTATTGTTTCCATGTCTCTAAGCATGTTACTATTATGAGATTTGCAGAGATCTACTTTATTAATGCAAGCTTGAGAACATAGTTGAGAACTTACCTCAGATGAATTGGAGGGAGTGAAGGCCATGAAAACAAATTGAATCTCCTTAACTTGTTCCTCAGCTGCATTATCTTCTTCAACACTTTCAACACGAGCAAAGTTGGCAGTCTGATTATTTATGCTGAGGGCTGTCATCTGATCATTCTAGGAGAATTGTTGAGCTACCATACCCTGTTCACCTTCAGCAGTACCTGTCCCGTTTTCTCCCCTAGAATTTCCCACTAGAACAAGCGCCATTTCCATGTTTCCTTCCTTCACTGGGTTGGTGCATTCACAAGCAAAGTGACCCGGCTCATGACAGTTGTAGCACCTCAGAGTATCCTTGTTAAAACTCACCTTCTGATTAGTTGGCACGTTCCAATTGTTTCTGCCTATTCTCTTAGTAAACTTCTTTACACGAAACACTGCCATGGCGATTTGCCAAAAGATATCCATTTCTTCTCCATCATCAGGATGAATTTGATCAAGCTCAGCAGCTACTACTGGTTGAACCATATCTCAAGCAAGAAAGGCATTGTAGCAATTCATGAACCCCGCCATTAAAGCAATGTTTTCTTGGGTTTCCCTTGAAATAGGAGGAATCTGACTGGAACCCTGACTAGAAGAAGCAACAGATGTTTGAGGTTTAATGGTAGCAGCAGGTGGTTGACCAGGTTTAGGAAAGAACATTGGAGCTGGTTGCGGTGGAGCTTGAGAGAATTGACCCTGAGCATATTTAAACATTGAGAATTTTTTCTGAGGTTGATACTACTGATTATGTTGCCCTTGAGTAGCTTTGAACATTGAGAAGTTGTCTGGTGAAATGAGTTCATTGTTGGAAGCAGCACTGTAGCCAGCTTCATTGTAAGAGTTTGCATGGTTTATGGCATGTTGCTTGTCATCCATGTCACAAGCCTTGATGATTGACATAATTTCTGACAGTGTTAGCCTGTTGAGATCTTTCATCTTCTTAATTACTGCAACATTCATATCCCAACTTTGAGGCAGGGATTTTACCAGCTTATTGTTTGCTTCAGCGATTGTTAGATTGATATTTGCAGATCTCATCTCAGTCACAAGGGCTATAAACCTATGCAGCTGAGTTTTCAACGACTCTCCCATAACATGATTAAACATGTTAAACTTCTGCCGTAAGAGATCTTGATGACTTATCCTGATGTCCTCATTACCCTCATACACTTCAATCAAGGCTTCCCATAGTGCCTTAGCAGACTGTAGTTCTCTAAATCCCAAGGCAATATCAGGTGAGAGTGCCATAGTCAAAGTCGAAAGTGCCTTTTCATCTTCTTCCATTTTTTTCAAAATCAGCATCATCGTACAGTTCAACAGGTTTCACTGCAACTTCCTCAGAGTTTTCACGCTGGTATGTGATAGCTTGAGGACCTCAAACGATACTTCTCCAAACCTTGGCATCTTTTATTTTAACGTATTTCTCAAATCTGAACTTCCACTCGCTAAACCCCTCATGAGACAACAGACGAGGTATGCGAGTAGCAATTCCCATGATGGAGTCCAGTTCTTGATGTAGTGTAGCACTTGTTAACCCATTACCATTAGTTATTTGGTCTATTTTAACAATAATAATAGTATTGGTCCAGTAAGTAAAGTCCAAGTATCTTTTCAAAGTCCAAACAGATCAGGCCCAAGTGTAGTCCAGCCGAGAACCAAGAAAATTGACAGAGAACATCTAATGACCGAGAACGAGCATTGACCGAGAACTGGTGTTGACCGAGAACATTCAAACTTAACAGAAAGCAACTAAATCTGACCAAAAACCTTAAAATGTGTCTGAGAATTATCAACTTTGCCCAAGAACGCTTGAAATTAACCTAGAACACACAAATCAAGCAGAAAACGATGAAGATTTGTTCAAGAACCCAGAGTCTTTCGCCGAGATCTCACAAATAACCCCGAAAATAGTCTAAAATTCCCGAGAACACGTTTGACTGATTAGATCTGGTAATAACTAAATCTCAAGATTTATGGGATTTGAATTATTTCCAAACCACACTCAATCCTTGACCAAAAATACTTCTTTTTCTTCTCCGATGTACTGTTCACCAGAAAAACAAACACAAACACCAAAATCACCAATATTACCACTGAATCAAAAACCTTGAATCTTTTGATATCACAACTGAGCCTAGTGTAGCATCCCGTTTTCTCGTTTCGGTTAATAAAATAAAAATATGAGTTATTATGAGTCGAGCTAGTGTTGGGTTAAATGGATTTGGGTAGTGGACTTGGATTAAAAAGGATAGATGTAAAGACCATGGGCTTAAGCCCATGACCCATGATATATAAACCTTAATTAACCCATAATCCATTCATTTCACTCATTCCTTACACCATTAAAAACACACACTTAAGCTCTCTCTCTTTTTCCCTCTTTCTCTAACCGAAACCAAGAAGAATAACCGATCCCGACCCAAGGTAATGATAGTATGATATTGTATGAACCCAAACCCGCTAGTTCTAGTCACAAAACGACGAGCCGGCACCCTTAAACCGTTAAAGTCATGAGATCCGGATGGAATCGGGTATAAACAGATCAAAAGATGAGCTTAGGGGTCACCCTAGCTCAGATCTGGATCGAACGAGACGAAAAACGGTGAAAAACGATTGAGATCTCGCTTTTCCGGCGAGATCCCGGTTTTCCAACGATGACGGCACCGGAAAGTGGGTACGAGGTTAAGGTAATGTCAGAGAATGTTCTGACATTCTCTGACCTAACCCTAATTCGTTAATGGAAGAATAACGAATTAACGTAATTCGTTATGCCCATTCGTTAAAGAGAAATAATGAATTAGCAATAATTCGTTATGCCCATTCGTTAAGGAGAAATAACCAATTAGCAGTAATTCATTATGCCCATTCGTTAAGGAGAAATAACGAATTAGCAACAGTTCGTTATGATCAATCGTTAAAGGCCAGTTCGTTATAAAGGCCAGTTCTTTATAAAGACCTGTTTGTTAAAAAGACCAATTCGTTATGAGGGTCAATTCATTTTAAAGTTAAGAGGTAATGAATGAACCTCATTCGTTAAGGGGCTGGATAACGAATTAGAATTTGAAAGAGTGACAGAAAGGTCCCTGGAATTAGAAAAGAATTAGCTAATTACATAATATCCCTTGGACTTTATTAATTGATGAAAGATACTTTAAAGGATTAAAGAGTTAACAATAAAATATTATTAAATAATCCTACTAGAAATATGTGTAAGGCAGTTCATGGAAATAAAATTTTTTCAAGCTGACCTGACTTCTCGACACCAGCTAGGGGCTCTGCCACTTGGACCCTGCTAGGGGCTGCCGCCCCTAGGACCCTCCTGCCTGCCAGGGGCGCTGCCCCCGGACCCATGTTCGTTGAGGGTTATAATTAAACTAGACGCGCGATATGGGTAGTTATAGTCAATTGATACGTATAATTGTTATACAGTTAGTCACGCACAGGTAAAGAAAGGAATAACCATTAATGGTGAACGTAACATGACTCAGGTGAGTTTCTAGCCCCACTTCCTTGTTATGTTTTCGGGGATGTGTGCATATTCAATGTGAATGTTAATACACTTAACTTAAGTGGTAAGTGTATGCTATATATGATATATGTGATAGAATGTATGAGTGTAATAAATGAATGCATGTCGGTACGTGAACGATCTTCGGATATTTTACGTATCGTCAAGGAGTATGGTTGTTAGATGAATGATGTAAAATATGCCTGGAGTGTCTGTATGATATGATGTAAATTTCTTGGTACGTTATATATGATTGTTGTACATGTGGTACGGGCAAAAAGGGGTATGTACAGTATGCAAACTCTACGTCTGACATAGTAAGTTAGGATGGAAAATCCCTCTAACTTCTGTTGGACATAGACATGGCATGTGATGGCGTAGTTAAGGACTGTGAGCCTTATACGTGTTATAGTTGATAGATGCGAACGTAGTTAAGGACTATGGGCCTTATACGTATTTCAGATAGGAGCCAGATAGGAGCCAGCATAGGAAAGGACTGCAGACCTTATACGTGCTGTAAATGTATTATGGTAGCATAGGGGAGGACCGTGGACCTCGTACGTGCTATGAAATAGGTGGCAACATAAAGAAGGACTGTGGACCTTGTACATGTTGTTTATGTATGATGGTATGGGGAAGGACTGTGGACCTTGTACGTATCATGAATGGTGAACATAGGTAAGGACTGCGGACCTTTTACGTGTTCATGACCTTGAGTACGGCTATACACGGCGGACTATGAACGTACTCTTGGTTGGTTAAGGAAAGTGAACGTATGTATGTATGTATGAAAGAAAGAAAGGTAACTGGTTAAGTATGGATATGTATCTTCGGATACGTATGTATCTATGATATGTGAATGTATTGTATGTTGCCTGATTAACTAGAACTCACTCAGCGTAGCTGACTTTTAGTATGCACGCAGGTTAATTGACTGAGACAGCTGGCTTGAGGGGGACACATGGCAGGATTTGAAGAGGCTGACATCTGAAGATTTGTCATGATGTTTTGATATTATGTTTAATGTTATGATTTAAAAAGGCAAGTTATGAACGTTGTGATGAATGGTTGACTATTATTATTATTCCGCGAAAGTTTTAATTAACTCTGATATTTAAAACCATGTTTATGAATAAATCCAACGCTAAAGTAGGGCACCGGGATCGGGGCCTTACACCTAGGATAGGTCAATAGGCTCTGATACCAATTGTTAGTCCTAATAGACGGATCTTTCAATGTGATATCAACAATCTCAATGTTATTACGGAATGTAACACAAGATGACTCGACAAATGATTCATCATGTAAAGAACACACGGGATGCTTCAAAACATACGTATATTAATGTCGGATGCTTAAGCACCTGTTACACAAACACACGTTCAACAGCTACTAAAGAACGGCCAACCTAACCCTACATACAATATGATTATATATATGGACTACACCTAACCCAACAAAAGCCCAAAGCCCACTGAGATCACATGGATATCGGTTTATATACACGCACACAACATGATACAAAACTGAACGCAAAACTAAGTACAAACCAACTAATATTGGCCCAACAAAACTATTCTTGCTCGTCTTGCCACTGATGCCGAAAGGGTCAGAGCTTTAGGAAACAATGATGGTTTCTTCTACACGGGAGAACCTAGAAAGGATGACGGTGAAGGAGGATCTGGTGCTAAGTCTGCTGATGATGAGCCTGCCGTTGTTGTTGGAAACATTTTGGGCACTGAACATGTGGTGACTACTGCTACTTCATCTGAGTAGGTTAGTCCCACAAGTTCACCACTTGTTGCACCCATCATTAGTGCACAAGTTAGTGTCTTGTTTACCACTACTTTAATTACATATGTTCCACAACAACAAGTAGCACAAGGCAGTGATGGAGATGATGGTGACAATGGTGACGATGATGAATCTGATGATGAAGATGATGATGGTGAAAATGATGGTGATGAGGAAGATTGCAATAAGAAGAAGGATGATGATGACGATCACAAGTATGATAGCTTCGATGAAGCTCGTGAGGGTGATGATGATAGTGCTGAAGGAAGTGGTAGTGGTGATGCCACTGGTGATAAGGCGGGTGATGATGAACCGCCAAAGGAGGCTGAGAAAACTCGCTAGACGGATGCTGCTGTGGAGGCTGAAATGGCCTCTTTATTAAGCGTTTGTTCTTTTGCAGGTACCGACTCATCAGTTAAGAAAGTTGTTAAAGAGAATAAATCTGATAGTGATGATTGAATCAACTATTCTCCTAATCCAAACACTCCGGATAGAGAGAATGTGAAACCTGCTGCTGCTGAAGAACCAGTTGTTGCTCCTTCCACCAAGCTTGCTCAAAAGAAGTCTCGAAAAGGAATAAAGTACTACAGCGTGAGCAGGATGGCTAGCATGCGGTGGATATCGAAGCCGTACTATGACTCAGATCCCATACTCTACGCAAGATGGCACCAAGATAGCAAAAGTTGGGTATCTGACGTGCTAATGGTGATCTGACATATCTCACATATGGAGATATGCACACTTTGTCAATTCTCGACATGAACTACTTCAGAAAAACCATAGCTCGAGAAGATGACAAAGAGTCAGTGCAGTCATGGTTCAAAGGCATTCTAAGGCGCGAATGGAGGAATGACTACTCGACGTTCACCGTCAATCCGGGTAGGTCCTACAAGTCAAAGGAGGTGAATCCTTTCACCAACAAGCCGTTTAAAGGTCGAAGATACGAGATGCCGAAAGATCATGGAGAGCCAATATTTAATTGCATGCCATTTGAAGAAGACTTTCTCTTTGACTTCGTCGCGTGGGAGTTTGACAACCAACATGGTGAAGTCATCATCCACTGCAAGCGCACTCACGACCTGCGGTTCTTTGACGAACACGAACCTGTAGGTTTTGGACTGAGCGACCTAAAGAAGCTTGTGGAGTCGCCCCTATGTACAGTAGAAAATGCCCGTCGTGATAACACGGATGCCATCGTCGGAAAGTTTAACAAATTCATCGAACTTCTTGTTGAAAAGAAACCATTTCAAGATCCATACGATATCTTCGAGTACGAGTGGTGATAGAAGTAAATAACACAAATAATAAATACTAGAGGGAGATTGTAAGGCCCAGTTTAAGTTTAGTCTTTTGTATTTGTAACAATCATTTTGTGTTTGTTATGTTTAACTTATCTTTGTATTGTTTGGGCCCAATGCCAATTGTATTTGTAGCCCATTGGGTCGTTTCATATGATATGTGTGCATGAGAATACACACACTATATAATGTTTGTGTATCTCATACACAACAAAAGCCTTATCTCTAACATACAAACTCTCTCTTCTTCTTTCTATGTTCTCGGCAATAAACTATCACAACAAGATTCAAGATTTCGGTCCTAACTAGTTGTTTCCGCCAACTAGTGTAGAGGTTGATCCAAGCTAACTAGTAATAGTTAGTGTGTAGTTAGATCCAGTCAAGGGACCTACCCCCCCCCCCCCCCGGTCACCCCTCTTATCGTTGGTGGGGGTGGGGGGGTGTTCCACAAAAATCGCCCCTTTGTCGCCCTTTTTTCCACCCCACTACGCACACACTAAGAACCATTGTTTTTGAGAAGGCTACAAAATCCGAAACTTTATCATCAGATTCTGAATAACTTGTACAACCAGTATGCTTTTTTTTTTAATCTTACGTGGTTTGTTTGAAAGTGTTTGCCTTTGTCTCTTAGTTTCTTTGGCATAAGATAATATTTTACTGTTTTGAAATGTCAAACTTTCATTGCTCGTTTAGAGTCATTGTGAGTATGTTATTAGTTCCAAGAAGTGACTCATTTGGAAAATGTGTAAAAGTTCCGTATTCAATTTTGCATTTTGTATGAAAAGTATTTTTCATATTTTGCCCCATCACATTGATTTTTCAATTGATTACAAAATTCCTCAGCTGATTTGTAAAAATCCACATGAGGAAATATGTCGTTTGGTAAAAGTCGTAAATAGTAGATGTGGGCCTTTATTATTATTATTATTATTATTATTATTATTATTATTATTATTATTATTATTATTATTATTTCAAATATAGACTCTTGTTTCGAAACAGAAGTACAGAACTAACTAGGGATTTTTTATGTTAATTTAGACAACCGGCTGTATTACCAATTGTTTGTCCAATATAGATAGTAATAATCACCGTAAAGATTTCAGCAATGGATAAAGATTTGTGTAGAATAAAAATTTAGCCTTCAACCATGAAACGTATGAGTTTTGAAAAATAAAGGCTTGATACGTATGAAATATTTCATACGTTGTTAGGATTAGTATAGACCTTTGAATCGAGTTCATTTGTTGACAATTAGAAGACTAATGGGGTGGCCCGTTTAATTATGGAGAAAGGCCCATTTAACGTAAAAATCGCCCAAAAATCGCCGGTGGGGGGGGGGTGCCAAAGCCTTCTCGCCCCCTTATCGCCTTAACCCAAGCCCACTACACATTGCCTCACAAAAGAGTTGTATAATGTGAATTTGAAAAGAAACTGAAACTACCCGAAAAGTGGATTAACCGAAAGTCAGTAATCGTTTTTTTGGTACCCTTATACTAATAAAATAATTTTAGCCAAGCTCCAAGAATCATTGGACGACTTTGCATTGGTAAAGTTCTAGAACGGGCTTCTTTTGCCTCACACTACTACTGACTAAGGTAAAGCCCTCAACTGTTGTAGGTTAATATATATATATATATATATATATATATATGGGAGGGTTATTTTGAGAACCATGGTAAGTTTTAAGAACTTTAAAAAACTCAATTTTGGACCACACATTTAATTAAATGATATGAAACATGTGGCTGAGATTAAATGCAATTAAAAAATGAAGCAGGAGAGAGAATATGTATTTTTGATAATTACACAAGTTTAAACGTTAGTTACACATGTGTAAAAAGTCGATTCGGTGTGTAAAAAAATACCGTAATTTTTGTACATCACTTACACCTACGTATTACACATGTGTAAAAAAAATTCAGAAAAAAAAAATTATTACGTTGAGTTTTTTCAAGTTCTTAAAACTCAAGGTGGTTCTCAAAAGAAATCAATCATATATATATATATATACATATATATATATATATATCATATAATTATATAATAATAATGTTTTCAACAAACAAGCCCGCGACAAAAACTAGTCACCCAGCCCAACTTCGCCCATTTTGTCACCCCCGAGGCCGGTTTTCTCGCCCCTTGTCATACAAACTTGTAGCCCACTATACATGGCTTAAGAGTCAGAATTTCCTCTACTACTGTTGCCTTTGTGATTGGTTGGTCATAAGACTATGTGTAGCGAGGGGCTACAAATTGAGAGGATAAGTGACATGTGACGTCTAGTTAGTAAAATGAGAACTTTTGTTTTAAGAGTATAGTGGGGTTTTAGCCCAATACGCACACACACAGACACACACACACATATATATATATATATGTTAAAATATATATTAAAATAATAATATATTCAAACACAAACAGATGACAATTATTCCTCGGCCCCCTGTCGCCCATCTTATCGCTGTGGGTGGGGGGGGTCCACAAAAATCGCCCCTTCGTCACCCTTTTTTCCACCCCACTACGCACACACTAAGAACCATTGTTTTTGAGAAGGCTGTAAAATCCGAAACTTTATCATCAGATTCTGAATCACTTGTACAACCAATATGCTTTTTTTTAATTCTTACGCGGTTTGTTTCAAAGTGTTTGCCTTTGTCTCTTAGTTTCTTTGGCATAAGATAATATTTTACTGTTTTGAAATGTCAAACTTTCATTGCTCGTTTAGAGTCATTGTGAGTATGTTATTAGTTCCAAGAAGTGACTCATTTGGAAAATGTGTAAAAGTTCCGTATTCAATTTTGCATTTTGTATGAAAAGTATTTTTCATATTTTGCCCCATCACATTGATTTTTCAATTGATTACAAAATTCCTCAGCTGATTTGTAAAAATCCACATGAGGAAATATGTCGTTTGGTAAAAGTCGTAAATAGTAGATGTGGGCCTTTATTATTATTATTATTATTATTATTATTATTATTATTATTATTATTATTATTATTATTATTATTTCAAATATAGACTCTTGTTTCGAAACAGAAGTACAGAACTAACTAGGGATTTTTTATGTTAATTTAGACAACCGGCTGTATTACCAATTGTTTGTCCAATATAGATAGTAATAATCACCGTAAAGATTTCAGCAATGGATAAAGATTTGCGTAGAATAAAACTTTAGCCTTCAACCATGAAACGTATGAGTTTTGAAAAATAAAGCCTTGATACGTATGAAATATTTCATACGCTGTTAGGATTAGTATAGACCTTTGGGCTTTGGGTTGAGTTCATTGGTTGACAATTAGAAGACTAATTAATGTGTGTAACGGACTGAAACTATTGCAAGGTATGGTACTTGTCCCACATCGGTTGTATGGGCAATTGATGTGGGGTTAATAAGCCAAATAGGTTCCTCACCTATCAGACTAGTCTTTTGGGTTGAGTTCTTCTGTTTGGCTATTTGGGACAAGTCTCATTCCTTGCAATGGTTTCAGTCCGTAACAATGCACCCTCTTAAGGGCCAACGTCCTCGTTGGTCACGGCCACGTTGGTAACGGCTGGCTCACTCCAGACAACCACTCCGAGTCCTCGTTGGTCACGGCCACGTTGGTCACATCTGACTTCCTCCAGGCCACCACTCTGTGGGCCACCACTCCGAAGTTGGGTCTGATACCAATGTTACAAGCCAAACAGAAGAACTTAACCCAAAAGACTAGTCTGATAGGTGACGGAATCTATTTGGCTTATAAACCCCACATCAATTGCCCATACAACCGATGCAGGAAAAGTCACATACCTTGCAATGGTTTCAGTCCATAACAATATGGTGGCTCATTTAATTATGGAGAAAGGCCCATTTAACGTTTTCTTTGTCCCTAAGTCATTCAACCTAAATGTTTATATACATATATATGTGAGAAAAGTGAATATGAGGCAGTTAAGCATCTAACATTATATCTGAAACCCACTACATAGTTTTGAGCTTTTGATTAAGTATTTCTAAAATATGAAAGAAATCATTCACATATTTAGGCTTAAATTCATGCGAGAAATCATCTTTATGAGAAAATGCAAGAAATTATTATAACCAATCAATTTTTTTTCTTTTGTTTAACATTTGATTAAATGTATATGATGTAATGGTAGATGTTGCAATTTTTATATTTTGGTAAGTATTAATGCTTTTGAAAGTTTCAATTTTACTCTTTTATTATTTTATATCTTTGTTAATTAATGCAAAACATCTATTTTGGTATAATACGTTTATAATATATAATAAGATTCGTCCTTTTTATGTTTGAATTTCCATTTATTATTATTTAAATCAACAAAAATATAGGATTGATAATATATCCTATATTCACATATACATTGAAACAAAGATTTGGCTTCAACAAATATATTATCTTTTTTTATTAAGTAATAAATATAAGTGTGTATTCCGTAATGTACACAATATATAATGAGGTACATAATATAAAAAGTACAATAATTTATTTGTCAACCTACACTTAACGATAAACAACCTACACAGAAATGATCTATTCTCATTTATATATATACTCATAAGACAATACATGAACATACATAAAATAACACATTTCAATTAATTAAAAAAATAGACACATACATACATAATCCATAACAACCTACACAAAAACAATAGTTTCAGAACATCATCACTTTATGTAGCTAAAAGATGGTAGCATATCAACGCATACCCAGATTAACATGTCCCTATACAACGAATGTATTTCTACACAAACCATAGATTACTAAAAGTCGGTGTCAGTTATTACATAAATTGATGAAATTACCCCTTTTGGGAGTCTGGGCAATTCCATTACGAAGCAATTCACATTTCGGACTATATAAAAAACATTTGCAGCATGATTGTATATGATCGACAATGACGGCATACTAAACAAAATAATAATGCATTCTAGCGATACCCAACACAAGTTGAAAACATCATACACGGTTAAAAAAATCATTAAATTGTTATTTGAACATATCCTACGTAAGTTGAGAACATCCTACACAGATAAGAAATTATTCTCCTTAGTATTTGAATACATCCTACATAAGTTGAAAACATCCTACACAATTAGTGGATCTTTTCACATTTGTGAACAACCACTTTTTTCTACGAAATTCACCAAAGTAAATAATTAAAACTATACCTAAATAAAAACAAGACAACTCTACACTCCAATCGAAGCCAATTTTTTTGTTACAAAATCCCAATCGAAGAAAACAAAAAATGTGAAATAGCACAAGGATAAAATTTTTTTAACGTAAAATAAGGATAGGTTGTGTATCAATTTTGGGATTGAAATTCCAGTCATGGCAACTATAAGCAATAAATTATTTACAAGCAAACATTTTAGGAACTAATTAATTAAGTGAACGTTTGTTATAAAAGATTGGAACAACCTACCCATTTTATTTATATATATATATATATATATATATGTAAATAGTTGTTAACTCATATATGCTACTATTCATGAAATGAACCACTAGCTTTTTTACATTTGATAAAAAACGTTATGCTGTCATTTTCAAAACTTATTTTAATTTTAATATTATTGTTATTGGATGGCTTTCTAAGTTTTATTTCCATATTATTTTATTTCTATAGATATCTTTTGCATATTTTATTTTTCACTAACAAATTATAAATATAATGATTTCTTATATGTCAAATATACCATTACAAAATTCTTATTTTTATCTATGTTTCAATATAAGTTTCACTCAAAACCAATCCAGATAAGATATAATATACTTTTAACTTCTTTTTATCACAACATAACAATATTATAAATTTTGAATACATTGTTGTCACATTAATATTTCTACATACACCTTATAACAAGCTTCCACAATATGTGAACAAAACATATGGGCAAATATATTTTTTTTTCTTTTATTCATGACAACCTAAATTTTTATGAAGACAAACTTTATTAACTTTATCTTTTATTAACGTTTTCATCGCAACATGTGGGTGTATGTGTTTCAACGTTTTCGCCGCAACGCGCGGGGACATTTACTAGTTTTATATTAAAAGTCTCATAAATAATTTGATTATTTATTACAAGATTGCTATTATTATTATGAACCATAGATCAAACATATTCAATGACCTAGATTTATTTCTCGCACTTCTCGCAATAATTTGACTTCTCTCTAGAACCTTCCCCTATATATATAGGATTAGGTTCATTTCAGAAGTGTTTTTTAGCGCGAGAAGTGCGAGAAGACATTTGAACCAATCAAGATTTTTCTTTTTATTTTATATTTAATTAATCAAATGGGTATAATAGTAAAATATTCAGGTTTTGTTTATGGTAACCAATAAATGTCGTAGGGGTTTCATATCATAGTTTTTCTGTTTACTTTTATTCTTTTAATTTTTAATTTTTCATCATCCCTTCCTTTTACAATTCTCAAGATTTTATCTTGGTGTTACCAACAAGTCCGTTTATGGCTAACAAAAATAAGTTAAATATATTAAACATTATTACATCATATTATATAATTTAACATATTCATACACATGTACATACGATCAACAAAGTATGTGTTTTACATGACTTGAAATCTTGGATTACTTTACAATTACCTTATTTCCTAGACATAACTATATGTTCCTCTGCGAATAATTATTCACAAAACTTTTACATACAACCAAATTTAAAAAGATTTTCAAATTTATACCGAATTCGTAAAACCACCTACATAGTACATAAATGATTCTACACACGATAAAGTTTACATATACAATTCGATATACCACCTAGACAGTACATATATGAACGTACACACGCTAAAATTAACAACACACAATTCAAAATATCACCTACACAGTACTTATATGAACCTACACACGATAAATTTTACACATACACAATTCGAAATACCACCTATACAGTACATATATAAACCTACACACGACAAAATTTACACATACACAATTTAAAATATCACCTACACGGTACACACATGAACCTACACACGATAAAGTTTACGCTTACACAATTCGAAATACAACCTACACAGTACAAACTAAACTTTTTTTTTCATTAGATTACATGTAATAAATAAGATCATGCTAATAACCTATGATTATAAAAATTTTTCATACATATTCACGATACCAACACACTATAAAAATTTACACAATTTAATACTATAGTGTAGGACATTTAATTTAAGTGCTGGCAACTTTTATGGAAAAGTAATTTAAAACTCTACAAATCCTACACAATATTTAAAATACTAATACTCATATATGACTTCATGACCATTGACTAGGCATAAAAAATTGAAACTGTTGAATAACATTAATATCTGGCTTAATGAGAGCAATATTACAAAAGACATATGCACCCTTTTTAATTAAAAATATGTCATAAATATGTATATTTAATTACGGATTTGCCATTTCTTTTATAGACCATTGATTAAACACAACCAATGGTTCAGATTAACTTCTCGCACTTCTCGCTATAATATGACTTCCCACATGATCCATCCCCTATATATATATATATATATATGAGATGGATCTTGCGAGAAGTGATATTACAACGAGAAGTGCGAGAAGTGAATGTATAACTCCATTAATCCCTAATTTCACTCCCTTTCATATGATGTTACATACATATATGTAAGTTGGTTGTATTTATGTCTTAATTACACATTCAAACCTACCTACAAACATATAAATATACCGAGCCACATTCAAACCTATGTACCTACACACATACAAACATACTTACACATATACAAACATACGTACACATATACAAACATACGTATCTACACACATACATATGCACCTACACATAAGAAAGAGAGTGAAATTAGGGAATAATGGAGTTACACCTTACTTCTCGCTGTAAAAAACTTCTGAAATGATCCAATACCATATATATATATATATATATATATATATATATATATATATATATATATATATATATATGTAGGAGTGATAATTTGAGAACTTGTTAAGTTTTAAAAACTTCAGTCTTAACAACACATTTAATTAAATAGGATAGATTATTTGGTTGAGATTAAATCTGATTAAAAAATTAAGTAAGAGAGAGAGAATAAACATGTACAGTGATTACACTAATATAAACACATGTAAAAATTCAACTCGGTGCGTAAAAAATGTTGTGATTTTTCTACGTACATGTAACCTACATATATTACATATATGTAAAAAAAATTCAAAAACAAAAAAAAATTGTTAGGCTGAGTTTTTTCGAGTTCTTAAAGGTAGAAGTAGTTCTCAAAGAAATCAAATCCATATATATAGACAGGGTTACAGAAATTGTCATTTATATTTGTATCACTCACTGTCTTTTATCTTTAAAATTGAAGTGTTTTGTACTTTATGTTTCCAAATGTTACACCGGTTGTCCTTTGGCCCTAACCCAGTTAGTTTTTCTCGTTAAGTCAGGTCACATGCATTGCACATGAGGGCAAGTTAGTCATTTTACGTATTCATTTAAATAATCATTTTAATTTGTGTGTGCATGTGTGTGTGTATAAGATAAAAAATCATTTTAATGTGTGCATATACATACATGTTTATTGGATTTTAATAATCCCTATTTAATGGTATTAGCCGATAATAATCTCTATTTATTTTATCGCCACTGATGGTCCCAAATTTAATAAAGTTGGCCCCCGATGGTCCATCGTTAAAAAGGACTTAACGGCGTTATACTTTTTTCTGAATATCAAACTAATGTTTTAGGGTTTTTGATCAGAAGAGAATACGAGCCGATTGATGTAAAACTTGGTTCGAAAGGGTACTCCAAAGTGACGAAATAATGCCTTAACTCAAGTGCTCGAACTTACAATTAAAAAAAATTAAGTCGTTTGAATCACCGTTTCAAGCTAAATTTTACATCAATCGATTCATATCCTCTTTCAGATCAAATGCACTAAAACATTAGTTTGAAATTCGGGAAAAAAAATATAATGTCGTTAACTCCATGTCGACAAGGGACCACTAGGTGCAACTTTTTTAAATTTGGGACAATCAGTGGCGATAAAATGAATATGGATTATTATCGGTCAATACTGTTCAATAAGAATTAAAATTATTTTAAAATAAATTGGTAAAATGACTAATTTTTCCTCATGTGTAAGACATGTGACCTGACTTAACGAGAAAAGTTAAATGGGTTAGAGCCAAATGACAAAATGTGTAATATTTGGAAACATAAAGTACAAAACACGTCAATTTTAAAGATAAAGGAGAATTAGTGAAATCTGATACCAACATAAAGGACACTTTCATTAATTCTGTCAAAAATACCAAGAACATCATAATCTATGTTACGGTGTGTTTTAAAATACAACACCAAATTTTAATCCAAATTTAATACACAACATAAAAAATATCAAGAACAAAAACACACTATGTGTAGACAAAGATTTAAAAGACACTATTTTGAACATTAGAGACTATATTCCATGAACAAAAAGGTCAAGAACATCGTAATCTATATTATTTTTCATGTGTCTGTTGTGTTATAAACCTAAGAACTATTGATGAAATAAACACAATGTCTCCAAGAACTAAGAACATTCTTATCCAACTCTCTATTCCTAAATTCAAAATTACAATAAAACACACTACATTTTCTCTCTCTTTTTCAATTAAATAATACTTTTTTATACCTTTATTATTACTATGTCTCTCTCCTTCACTCACAACAACTTTCAAAATATATTAAAAAATTATATGGGATGAACAGTAACTTTTCAAATATACAGAAAAATAACTACGTTTTCTAAAATTAAAAATTCTTCACTCACAACACTTTAAATCACTCTTTAAATTATAAAAACACTCCTTACCATAATATAGGGCATTAGATGAGAATACTCTAAGAATTAAAAGCCCATAAGCAACTTTCATGAAAAAGTAATGTAAAAACCCATATATGTAAATTGGATGCTCTCTTAAAACAATTGTCATCTCTATCTTCTAAACTTTCCTACAAAACCATAAGAAACCATATATGCACAGCATCTTCGATGACGCAAGGCGGCTATGCAGATACCCAACAATGATTGTCTGTTAGATAATGAGTCACCGGCGTCGTGCAGCGACAAAACCCTAATTGATCATCGTCGTTAATTGTGGGCACTGTTACGAATATTCATAAATGCCTAGAAGTTCCTGACATATAGCTGATTGGCTATTTGTCTTTCTTCTCGATTGTTTCTACTGGCAAACATAATTATAGTAATAAATTAATAATAATTAGATGTTTATTTATGATGGAATCAACAATTCATAGTGATAGCTTAAAATACAATTTGATAATCGGAATCACAACCGTTAGAATGGAAAATATAGAAGAGGTAAAGCAAGTCGAACAATGATGAAGCTTATGTTATAGCAATGTTGTAAAAGTAGGTTACAAGGCCAAGTGCTCCTTGAGGACTTGCTACAAGTAATGTTACCGAGAGTACTTTCTTTAACTCCGCCTAGCTACTAAGAATCGATGAAAGGTGATCAAACACAGCCAGAACCATATATAGTGGGTGAACATGAGCCGATTTTGACTTAGAAAATAAAACAAAATTCTTATATCTATATTATTAAAGAACAAATATCAACTTTTAGAATAATATATTATTTAAAAATGTATTTCTCCTATCTATATTAATATTCACATATTTTGTTATAAATAGT